>NC_000075.6:99024563-99324563 GCF_000001635.26 Mus musculus
ACATGGTGAGTTCCCAGATAGTCGAGACTGTTTCAAAAGTCTACACTCTCACCCAAGAGAAAAATTTTTCCAGAGGCCACAGACAACCTGTGCGTCCTGATGTGAAAGATGCAGCAATGCTCCTGTGCCTCTGCTGAGGAAAGTTCTGGAAGCCAGCGAGGATAGAAGGATATGAAGTGCACTTTATCACCAGTGTTTTTCCTAGGTAAAAAGTTTCTGCTGTTTCTAGTTTCTCAGTTTGTCCCTATATCTTGCACTAGGGCCATTGACCTACCCATCCCTACTTCCTGTAACTGTTAATTCCTCTACATGTACTACTCATAGCATCAGCTTACCCATATAGTGCTTACCCATATGGTACTCCCCATATGGTACTTGGTACTTACCCATATGTTGCTTACCCATATGGTGCATACCCATATAGTACTCACCCCTATGGTACTCATCCACATGGTGTTTACCCATATGGTACTCACTCATATGGTACTTGGTACTTACCCATATGTTGCTTACTCATATGGTACTCACCCCTATGGTACTCATCCATATGGTACTTGGTAGTTACCCATATAGTGCTTACCCATATGGTGCTACCCTATGGTACTCACTCATACGGCACTCACCCATGTGAGTACCATATGAGTACTTGGCACATGCTGATTTGCATACCTTTATAACTGTTAAGGTGAAGTTCACAGGCAGAGTTTTCTCGAAGCTCTTAACTCTTCTCTTCTTCCCAAACTTCCTTGTACCCCTAGGTTATGCAGAGCTGATCTAAGGCTATTTGTGTTCATTCGCCTCCCAAAATTACATGGGAACCATTATGTCTGCCTGTAAGAAGCTGATTGGTGAAATAAAGTGGCTGGTGGCCATTGGCTGGGCAGAGAGACAGAGGAGGACTTTAGATTTCCTGGGCAAGGGAGCAGGAGAGAAAAGGAGTTTTTAGAATGACCTTGACTGGGGAGGGTGCGGTGGGGGGGGGGGTGGGGGTGGTGCAGAAAGATCAAGTCTGAGAGCTGCAGGAGAGAAAGCATACAGTATGTAAGAGTTGGGGTAAAGTGACCCCAGGGGCCCCTCCCCTGATTGGGTCTGGGGCAGCACAGATGGAATATAGATTTTAGAAAGTAATAATTCAGGAATATCAGAGCAGAGAGTGTGCTAGTCATGGGGAGGTTTGGAAACGCCCATCCATTGGGCTGAAGGCATATTAAAAATAAGGCTGTGTGTATATATCTTTCTTTTGGGAATCCAAATCATTTGGGCAGGTGTAGAGGAGGCACGAACAGATGCTGGGGTGTTTAGATCTGATTAACATTTTACCGAAACACTGGGTACATTTAAATAATGTTTATTCTGGTGAGCGACCAATCATTTGCCCCACTGCAATAGGAGAAACTGTAGGTCTCTCTGAGCCTGTTGTAGCTGTTTTCATACTGAAGAGAGCTGGCACCTCAATGTACATTTGATCACTTATAAAAGTGCTAAATAAAGTCCCCCGATGTTCAATTTCTGGAATGAGGAATGAGGATTCTGAAAAATGCATTAATATTCCAGAAGTGACTCCACCTGAAAGTTCAATGGCTTTCCTTTTTCCTTTTTTAAAAAGATTTATTTTATGTATATAAGTACATTGTAGCTGTACAGATGGTTGTGAGCCTTCATGTGGTTGTTGGGAATTGAATTTTAGGTCCTCTGCTAGCTTTGGCCAACTCTACTTGCTCAGTCCCTGTTTGCTCTGGCTCAAAGATTTATTTATTATTTATATATAAGTACATAAGGCTGCATGTATGTATCTTCCTTTGGGGAATCCAAAACATTTGGGCAGGTGTAGAGGAGGCACGAACAGATGCTGGGGTGTTTAGAACTGATTAACATTTTACCGAAACAATTGTAGCTGTCTTCAGACCCACCAGAAGAGGGCATCAGATCTCATTACAGGTAGTTGTGAGCCACCATGTGGTTCCTGGGATTTGAACTCAGGACCTTCAGAAGAGCAGTCAGTGCTCTTACCTGCTGAGCCATCTCGCCAGCCCTTCAATGGCTTTCTTATAAATTACAGTTTATTGCCAGTATTTAACTTCTCCAGGCATGAATACTTTTTTCCAAGAGAAGATTGAATTTCTAAGTATACTCTAGTTTGAAAAGTTTACCTAAAGTGAATGAAGATACAGCCCCCATATATGAACATATAACTATATAAATGAGGGCTAGTGAGATGGCTCAGTGGGCTAAGGAGCTTGCCACCAACACTGACAACCATAAACAGACCCCAACCCCATGTGGTGGGAGGAAAGAACTAAGTTCTGCAAGTTGTCCTCTGACTTTCACGTGTGCACTGTAGTAAACACGTGCCCGACACACACACACACACACACACACACACACACACACACACAAATAAATAAATGAAATGTAAATGTTAAAAACATGTACATGTATTTCTAACTAACGATGAAAAATGTCCTGGTTTCTATGTATCATCACAGTTATAGACTCAAACAAAAATTTAATTATCTCAGTTAAACATCTAAACATGCAAGAGCTCAAACCTTTCTGGTTTATGAACAGTTCTTACCCTACTCACACAGTCATAGAAGAAAATACAACTTAGTTTTCAAAATATATTTTTCATTCCTTCTTATTTGATAGACAGAGATGCCTTTATTTTAAAAGCCTGTCTTCCAGGCTGGCTGTGTAGCTCAGTTGGGAGAATGCCTGCCTAATACACACCTGGGTTCCACATCTTACACTGAATGAAACTAGGTGTGGTGGGACAGAGCCAGGGGCATCACAAGTTTAAGGTCATCATTGTTTTAAAATTAAACTAATTATTTTTAACACCACTTTAAGATGAGTTGCATGTATGTTTAAAATTAACTGGAAAGATGGGTTCCAGACTGTCCATACCAGTTATTTTTTGAGAGATGAGAGCTTTAAAAAGATGACTTTCTATGTTCTCTCTCTTTCTCTGTCTCTCTCTCTGTCTCTGTCTCTTTTCTCTCAGTCTCTGTCTCTCTTCTCTCTGTATCTGTCTCTCTCTGTCTCTCTCTCTCTCTCTCTCTCTCTCTCTCTCTCGGTTTTTTGAGACAAGGTTTCTCTGTGTAGCCCTGAATGTCCTGGAGTTCACTCAGTAGACCAGGCTGGCCTCGAATTCACAGAGTTCTGCCTGCCTCTGCTTCCAGAGTGCTGGGATCAAAGGTGTGTGTGACCACTGCCCAGTGACTTCCCAAGTTCTTACATGGACAGTGAAAGCAGAGTTAAATCTTCAGTAGCTGCCAGTGGTTAGCAGACAGGGAAGCCGGGACATGTGTAGTGAAGTGAAAATTTCTGGTTTATTTGGAGACTCAGTTGTGTCATGTGATTTTTTTTTTCTGGAAACTGTCTTATGAGAGAATGTCTTTTGCTGAATCAGACCTGTGGGAAGACGTTTTACTGAGAACAGACAGGTGGTGTTTTTCTGGAAGCTGCCTGGAAAAAGGGCATGTGATGTTTTGCTAGAGCGAACACTTGAGAAAACATGATATTTGGAGAGGATTTAAATATAACCCAATAGACGATGGATGATGTTGTGTGGTATTGGTTCACCTTACCATTCTTTGTTGGTCATTGTCGTAGAGAGAGAAACACCATTAAAGACCTTCTGGTGATGTTTTGATGGCTTCTTACCACTTCTGCAGACTCGGGCCAATTGACAGAGCCTTGTCGTTTCTTCTGTTGTTGTTGGTTTGTAAATGGTGTTTGTGCGTGGGTCTAGCCGCTTCATGTGAACTGAACTGTTGCTATCCTGACAACACAGATGGGATTTGCTCCAAAGAGCTATTTCTAAACAGGCCCACACCCTCCTTTGCTCTACTAACCTTTCCATTCTACTACCTCTGGTGGGTGATGGGCTAGAAGGGAGGTTAAAACACGTAAGAACCCTTATTAAAAGTAGATTTTGAAAACTCTGAGTCTACACAGTAGGGCAGTGAATGCCTTCTGTATAAATGGTGCCTGCTTCTTATGACAGGTTTATCCAAACCCTTGAGCAAATCCGGCACTAAGAGCGACTCAGGATGCAATATGCAGACTTGGGGTGGTACTCCTGCATTGAGCTAAGTGCAATTCCTCTCTGGGATGCTGTGCAGGAGTGGGGGCAGAGCTGTGAAGGAGCACTTTATTCTTTGTGCTCCATTTTGCTGTGAATCTAAAACTCTAAAAATGTAAGGTTTACTAAAGGGGGAGGAACTTCCATGTAAGATAGCAGATGAGATGTCACCTTCACGTGACCCCCTTAAAGAGAAGGGCAGACCCTGCTCCAAAGAGGAAGCGCCTGGACCTCATGAAGGCAGACACAGAACAGCTGAAGGGTACCAGTGAGAAGATGGCGACTCCACAAAGAAGCCAAGCTTAGCTTAGCTCCTGCCACTCAATGGCCTGGTCCATGGATGGGAAGCAGAAGCCTCATCCAAAAGCTTAGCCAGGTGCCTTGGGAAGAGGAGGCTGGAGGTCCGACCCTGCAGAGCAGCCTAGAGATCTCAAATGAAGATGCCGGGCTTGCTGAGACAGTGGTTCCATTGGTGGATGGGTCAGTCACAGAAAGGAATCCTCTCTTTTCACTCTGCAGGACTTGGAGAGCCGTGGACAGACATGGTCTTGAGAGGGGACCTATTGTGTATAACTGGTGAGCTTCCTGAGATTAGCCTAGCCTTGCCCAGCATGAGAGAGGCAGGCATGAAGAGTCAACAGCTCAGACACTGACAAGCAAAAGGAACCAGGTGGTGAGAATCGCAGATTAGGCTGTGTCAAGGAGACGCTGCCCTGTCCTTGGTGGTCAGGAGCAGACACAGCCTTAGAGTTTGATGGTCCCAAACATGGAGTCAGCCACCTGCCACTCATTGCAGTGGAACCTGAGAACTGTGAGGTTCCAGTACAAGACTTGACATGCACACCTGCATCCCTCAGCAGGGAAAGTTGCAATTTCCAGGGACCCCAAACAAGCTGCTCCAACACCGTGTTTTGCAGGGGTTGTTTTGTTTGGGGGATATTTATTTATTTATTTAGCCTCTGTGCTTCCCACTCCTGTGGGGTTTTTGTTTGTGTTAAGATTTACTTTTTGACCAGGCAATGGTCATGCCTTTAATGCCAGGACTCGGGGAGGGAGAGACAAGAGATCTCTGTGAACTTAAGGCTGGCCTGGTCGCCAGAACAAGTTCCAGGACAGTCAAGGCAACATGGAGAAACCCTGTCTCAGAAAACCAAGAAAAACAAAGATTTATTTATTTTTATTTTACATGTATGAGTGTTCTGCTTGCGTGTATGCCTGTGTACTGTGTGTGTGCAATGCCTGTGGACACTAGAAAAGGGACCAGATTGTCCTGGAACTAGAGCTGCAGAGTCACACAGCTGTGAGCCACCAAGTATGAGCTAGAATTCAAACCTAGTCCTCTGGAAGAGCAGCCATGCTCCCAACCACTGAACCATCTCTCCAGCCCTCCCATTTCTTTGCTTTTAACTACACTTTTAGTAATATTGTCACTTTTATAAAAAAATTTTTTATGCTTTTATCTTCTATAAGCCCTCATATATTCATCTAATATTGCTTATCAATTTTTACATTATTGGGAAATCTTTTCTTTTCCTCTTTTTATTCATTCAATTATACTTTTAGTGATATTTTGACTTTTTAAAATTGGTATTTATTTATTTAGGTTTCTATTCTTGTTGTTTCTGGAGACAGGATCTCATGAAGGGTGACCTCAAACTCCTGATGCAGCTGAAGATAATTTTGAGTCCCTAAGCCAATGAACATTTGCTGAATAGATGAGGTTTTCCTTGTCCCAAGAAAACAAAGGAATGGTTTGACACATATTGTTAGGTAACAGTTTCCTCAGCAATTCAAACATTCCATTCTGGAGGGAAGCTCCTTAAACATGAAGATCCTTAAACAACTCAAAAAGCTCCAGGAAGTTCCTGAAACAGACCAGCTTTGATAGGCCTCTCCCTCCCAGAGTAAGTAATAAAGTTGCCAAGAGTCACTTTCAGACAAGCCAAGCTGCAAAGAAGACTAGACAGCTGAGCTGCCTGGAAGAAGCTTAGTCCAACTGAGTCCCTTGGGAAGGACACGCTCTAACCTGCTGAGCTGCCTCCAGGCTGTGCAGTGTGCTCCAGGTTCCCAGCATTTGTGAGCTGTCACCCATGCTGAGGTGGGCTTTGCTGATGTGACTGTCTTTGAGTCCTTTCTATACCTATAATTATCTGCCATAAAATTCATTGGCTTATCCTGGTCGGTCCCGGGCTCCCTATCTGTGTGGTGAGCAGACATGTGTATAAGGTTTCCTCAGGAAAAGTTTGGTCACACAATACATAATTTCACTTCATCCAGTGTAAACTGGAGTCCTAGGAAAAAGCCGCCTCCATGTGAAAGAGTCTAAGAGTCTAATCATGGATTAGAATTTCCACAGTTGTTCAGAATTGGAACATCCATTTCCTCCTTGCTCTACCAGCTCCATTAGAGAGCTAAAATTACCTAAGACTATACTAGTATAATGCCCTTCGAAATCACTCACTGTCCACCTGTGTCTGATCTGATATGCTCTTAGTGACCACAATAAACCTTGGGAATGTGTTAACAGATCATTGCTAAGAATGTCATCAGTTGGCATCTCAGACTGACACCATGTTGCTAGTCACCTACCCACTGCTCTCACCCATGTGCTTGAAGAAGGCTTCGATTTATCACTTTCTTTGGTTTGGGATCTCTAAAAGTTCATATAACAACTTCTGTCATTATGGAAGAACACAAGCCACTGTCAAGGTGGGGTGGGAAGTAGCTAAAGGGACCATTGTGGAGAAGAGTGCTCTCACAGGGTGAGAATGGCAGTGGCCTGGTAGTCTTCTGTGCCCACCTACCTGTTTTAATGGGCTTTATGCTGTACACGGTGTCCTGAACAGTTTTCCTGAGAGGGATTTTCCTATTCATGTGATTGAGAGACATTTGGAAGAACTCTAAAGGGAAGGGACAATAGCAAGACTTTACTCTTTACCAGAACACCTCTTGCTGCCATGGGTAGTAGTCTGGTGATCTTTTGGGTGATTCACAAAGTCAAGACTCAGAGGCAGCTATGAGACTCAGGTCCCGTTCTAACCAGCAATGGTAATCAGAGTCACAAGGTTGCCTTTTTAGTTCCTGGTTTTAGAAGACACAGGGTCATGAGGGAAGAGTTTGTTCCCAGTAACCTTGAAGCCTGGTGAAAATGACTATGAATCAGGGGAAACGATGCACAGACATGAGGCTCTTCATCTGAGAGCACAACAAAAGACCAGTAGAGATGAGTTGTCAGAAGAGGAGAAAGGTAAGATGAAGTATGACTGAACGGGAGCCCTCGCTGTACTACACCTGAACAGATGAAATCCAGAAGGAAGAAATCAAAAGGGACAGCAGTGACAAAGATGAGTAAGCCACACTGGTGAGAGATGCGTGGGATGTTCTGTCCCTTCCTGGCTTTCTCCACCGCTTCCGTCCAAGAGCTGACTACTTATCAAAGCCAGTCTTCCTGGTGACCGCTCCCTCTCCATTCCCACGGGCAATATTAACTGTTCTCTCGGTGGCTTATCAGAATTAATCAGTGGGATCCCAAAGGCCAGGGATCAAAGGGGAGCCAGATTATACAGCGCTTCCTCTATTATAGGAAATTATTTACAGGTCCCAGCCTTGAGGATTGGGATCCTCGCACTTCCTCACAAAGACTGGATACTTAGCGTTGGAGGGTGTGTCCAGCCCTTTTCATACCTAACCCAAGTGCAAGCAGAGGGAGGTGAAACAAATTCATTGCATCCATAGGTCCAGAAATAACTCACCCATTGCAGTAAAATACACAAACCAGAAAACCGGGGTGGCATTTTGACAAAGGCAAAGAGCTGGAGGGTGAATGTCCAATTGACACCAGAACACAGAACAGACCTCCATACAGCCACACAAATGAATCAACTAGCAACCCAGGCCTGAATAAGCTCACTACCCTGAAGAGGGGACCACACTAAGGACTGCTGTTACCCAGCCCTGTGGACCACTGTGCACCACAGCCCTGTGTAGCACGAGCCTGCACTGTCAGATATTGAAACGATTAGGAAGAATCAGCTTTTGAGATGTGCATTCTGCTCCATTTCCTGACCTGGGAGGGAGGCAGGGCCTTAGATGTGTTGGTTCATTTTATGATGCTGCTCTGACCTGGACCCTAAAACATCTCTCAACTGTGTGCTGTGCTGTGTCCATTGACACCAGAACACAGAACAGACCCCTATAGAGCCATGCAAACGAATCACATAGCAACCCAGGGCCTACCACCAGTTATATTCCAACTCAGTTGCAGGGATTTTTTTTGTTTGTTTGTTTTGTTTTTCCTGAGACAGGATCTTACATAGCCCAAACTGGCTCCAACCTCATGATCCTCCTGTCTCAGTTTCCCCAGTGTTGGAACTGTGGGTGTGACACCAAACCCACCTGGAAGTTTTATTTAACTGCACTTTTTTATCTTATGTGTTTAAGTGCTGGAGAGTGAGCCCCAACCCTCACACACACTTGGCAGGTGCTCTATGACATCCTCCATAAATGTAGAATCTTTAAAAAGCTGAAGGAGAGGTGGGAGATGATTCAGCACGTAGAGTGGCTGCTGCGTAAACCTAAGACTCTGCACGTTGATGTACAGTACCCACACTTTTAAAGCTAGCGAGGCCCAGGAGGGTAACAGGAAGACATTACGTTTCCTTGCAGGGCACCCCGCCCTCTCTGCCTGGTAGCACAGCGGGTGCGTGACTGACCATTCTCTCTGGATTGAAGCCTCGCTCACAGCACTGCAAGATCTCCCGAAGCACCAACACACCTGGTCCACAAATTATGTACCATATTCTTTTATCCACTGGGACTGAGGTTGCTTATAAAAATTTAAATATACAACTCATAAGCCAGTACCCAGGGAAAAGTAAGTTATAATGTAAAAAACAATCAAGAAATTTTTTTAATGTGCATATAGATCTCGTACACATATTTTCTGAATTGCCTCATGACCCGAGGTCCTCTCCTCCCCTCATACACAGACACACTCTTCCAGAGAAACATGAAAGCTTCGGTCTCAAAAGGACTTTTTCATCATGGGCCTGGAGAGATGATTTAGGGTTAAGATCACTGGCTGCTCCTATAGAGGACCTGAGTTCAATTCTCAGCACCCACATAGCAGTTCACAACTGTCTGTCACTTCAGTTCCAGAGGATCTGATGCCCTCACATAGACATACATGCAAGCAGACCACACAAAAAAATTAAAAAAAAAATCTTTAAAAAGCATGGAAGGAAGAGAGAAAGGAAGGAGGGCTGGAAATGAGTGGTAGAGTCTTTCAGAGAATGTTCAAGGCCCTTGATTAAGTTCCCAGTACCAGGAAGGAAGGAAAAAAGAAGAAAAGAAGAGATGGCCAGAGGAAGGAGGGAAAATTCTCTAAGTCTGGAACGAGGTCTGGACATCATGGTATTTGAGGTCTTCGGCCCCTCCCGAGCAGAAAGGCCTGGAAAAGAACCCTTCCCTGGCCACATGTCATCCTAAGTTGAAATGTGTATTGTTCAGAGAAATGACAGAATGCTCCAAGCCGAGAAGGGCGAAGCCAGTGCTGTTCAGAGCCACTCGGGCTGACAGGAGCAAGAGCTGGAAATGTGATTTGTTCACCGGATGTGACCACAGCGGACACTGCACCCTCACGGGGTAAAGGGGGTGAGAATTAGATTCCAAAGAGCAGAATAATTAGTGAGCAGTATCAAAACGCCCTGGGTTAAGACGGTGTCTATCAAAATGGAACATTCCAGAAAAAAAATCAAATCCAGGCAATTATATGAAGATTCTCAAGGGTAGATTATTATTGTAAGTGACTTGCAGCCTTCTTCATTTCTGCTCTAGATGGCTCTAAACCATGACCCCACTCCCTCTCTCCCTTTCTCTTCCCGCTTCTCCTCAGAAAACACCAGTATGTTTTCAAATCTGGCTGCACTGAAGATGAACCACAGAAACCGGTAACTGTCCCTTTATCTTTGCAGGAAACTTGGGAAATTTCAGCCAAGCTTAAAATGTATCAAGAAGGTGGGAGTACTCATTAGACTCAGATGAAAACGAGGCTTGGAAACAGAGCACTGGCTCCTGGATAATGTTCACAAGTGTATAAATAGGATTTTAATGGGACCAGAGCCATTCCCGCAGAAAGACCACCAGGACTCAGAACACAGAATCTAATAATAGGGGCTACTACCTATGTAGCCTAAGTTGTCCACACATTCACCAGCCTTCTGCATCATCTTAAGTGCTGGGATTACCGATATGCCTCACATGTGTGATGGGTCCTTACATTTTAAAAATGCTCCCTACCCCCACACCGCCCACCGCAGCCCCAGCTGCCAGAGAAGGCAAAGCAACACAATGTATTCGATGTGTTCTTTAGCAATTATCAAGTCATTCTGTCTCGTTTAAGGGGAAAAAAAAATCAGCCAATACATTATGGACTTGAAGCAGAGGGCAGTGTTCCCTTCTGCAATGTGCTCTGGGTCTATAAGAAATAGCACTACTTTGCTGTTTTGTTTTGCCATTTAGTTAACAATCCTGGCTGTGGTTGGATGTGTCCATTCTGTGCCTTTTTCTTAAGGTAGCCTGGACCATCCAAGGCTCAGAGTGGTTGGGAGTCCAGTGAGTTAGGATTTCTGTCAGTCAGCCCGTACCTGACCAAGCATTTGCAATCTCTGGATAGACACTAAGCACAAGCTAACATGGAACAAGGCAGGAACAAATGAATCACATCCTGTACCCTGGGCAGCAGTGCTCTGGGAAAAAGCAAGAGGCTCACTTACATGCCCTGAGCTCCAGTCCCAGCTCTTTGAGCCTGCATCCCAGGCAGCTCCCTTGCAGAGGCTCCCTCCACTCCTAACTCCTGCTCCTGTCCTGTATCCTCCCCAGTGGCCCCGCAGGAGCAGAAGTAGTGCTGGGGACCTAATGGCCCTTACTTACCCGTGACTCCACACAGGAACAGGAAGCCCAGCAGAAACACCATGGTGGCTGTCCAGTGGGGCTGCAGCGCCAGGAACTCAGCTGTCACTCTGGGTCCCGAGCTTCCCTAGGAATCGATTGGCACCAAGATTTCCCATCCAACAGGGCAGGTGCTTCTGGCCCCTGTGCCAGCCCCACCCACCATGTACGGTTACCAGGGCAACCTCGCACCGCTCTGGACTAAGGGAAACGCCCAGTGCTGCTTGAGCTAAGTTTCCTGAATTCACCTGTTCAGTTGTTGGGAGTTTGTGCTCCTTGCCCTCTATTGGCCCCTGCCTTCCCTCCGGAAACTCGTGGCAAGGCACAGACAACTTGCACCACTGTATCAACTGTGTAGGCATCGCCGCCAATCATCTTCAGTCCCACCTTCTACAGTTTTCTGCAGAGCCTGGTCTGGAGTTCTAGGGGACAGGAGAATTCGGCGGCTGCATTAGCAATCTTCTTACATAGGCGGGTGAGGTATATTGCATGAGATGACTTTTCTCTAGTAATGGTCCCAAACCTGCAGCTGGGGCCTGGGAATTTCTGTTGTGTTAAAGACGACTGTGCCAGTGGAAGTTTGTCAACTGAACTAGTGAGATTTAAAAGTGTGAGCTATGCAGGGCTGGCTGGAGGCATAAGGTGGGCTGTAGGATGGGAGGTGTGAGTAGACTGGAAGATCTTCCAGGTTAGGGTGGACCCTCGGGGTCAATTAAGTCATCCTGCTGTTCATTCTGGGTTGCTCCCCCTGGACAATGTCCATGTAGCTGCAGAGAGACTCAGGGTTGCACCTCCGAAGCAGCAGCTGTGGTGTGGCGATAGACCTGGCCACCATCTGGGTGAGTTATTTAGAAATGGCTCTACAGTGTGGGGAGACACACACACACACACACACACACACAAACACGTTCCAGGACAGCCAGGGCTACACAGAAAAACCCTGTCTCAAGAAAAATAAACAACCAAAAACCCTTTTTTGTTGGGCCAGAAAGGACAAGGGACATTAATCAATTAGATTAACTCAGCTGTAATACTGGCTACACAACAAATTTACATGGAGAACATGTTTATTCAAAGACCAAGGGCAGAGCCACACTCAAATTTAACTTGGTAGAATTCTGTTGACTTAAGATAAGCCCACAAACAGATGGGAGATATGATGGACTGGGGAATGACCTGCTATTGGTGCAGGCGCACAGTCAGTCAGCTATTGGTGCAGGCATGTAGCATTTTGGAATTTAAATCTTTACTTCATCACATTTTATGAATTAGAAAAAGATCGAAGTCATTCACTGTCATACTGCTGAAGACCGTGGTGTTTTCTTACTCAAGTGGAAGGTAACACGGAAGGAAGACGTGGGGAAGTGGGGATCAGCCAGTCTTGAGGTAGGTGCTCGAAGATATTGTAAATAAGATATTGCTTCAGAGAAACCTGGAGATTAGAGAACTGGTATCCTCCCAGATTGGATGGCTTCTCCACTCTAAAATCTAAAATTGCTTCGGTCTATTCCAGCCTGCTTATTAAGTAGGTAATGAAATTATATTACATCAACTTCAGTTGGTGGTACCCCCACATACCTTGGAACTTGGGGAGGAAAGAGTTTATTTCGGCTTACAGTTCCACATTACAGGCCAGGAATATACAGGGCAGGAACCCGGAGGCAGGAACTGAAGAGGCCATGGAGGAATGTTTCTTGCTCAGTTTACTCTCTTATACTACCTAGGACTATCATCCCACGGTGGAACCACCCCTAAGGTCTGGGCCCTTCCACACCAATCACCAATCACTAAGAAGATGCCCTACAGGCCTGCCTTCAACCTAATCTTATAGAGGCATTTGCCAAGAATGCCAAGTAACCCACTGGCAGAGGCTGCAGCACAAGTGTGTGGCTTTACGCCCCCAAGGGGGTCAAGGCAGATGTATAAAACACATGCTGAAGACCTGACACTTCTTTTAGGAGCACCCACCGAACCACAGGACAATGAGTGGTATCCTTAGGGTGCCTCTGGGCAGAAGTTCTAATTTTAGAGAGGCACAGAAACACAGCACTCGGGCTCATATCTGACTAATCTGAGTCAGTTACGATGAGATATAGTTAACACATGCACGCAGGAACAAAGAGTGATCACCGTCCACATGTGATCTGACGATCCCCCATCTGTGCTGCCTGGGGATCTGTGTTAACTCTAGTCTGACATCCTCCAAATACTAACACCAAGGTCTCAAAGCCAACCTGGAGGGCATCTGGGCCTTTGGCTGGGGGCCAGAGAGAGAAAATGTGCTGCAAAACAAGCTTGGCATTTAAGAAGATATAAAATATAGCTTGCTCAAAGTCAAGGTGGCGGCTAATCAGTCTTTGTTCAAGTAGATGTTAGTACAGCCTAGAGTGTTAATTCACTCCAGAATGCAGTTAGCTTTCTGCCTTCCATCTTCTCAGACCGAGACAAGCAATTCAGCAAGTATGGATGGAGCACTGTCAGTGTCTAGCTACTGAGCCACACTGCCCTGGCTTTCCCGTGTGCATGTGCACATGCACACATGTAGTGCAGCAGAGTCAGGGGAGATGAGGTTGTAACAGCAAACTGTCAGAAACATCTCCTCCTCTTAGGCTTGAATCCTCCTGGTCTAAGAGGCCTCCCAGGTTGTCCATGTGGAACAAGAAAGCAAGGGGAAGCCGGGCAGAGGCCCTGAGCCCAAGCCCACTCCTAAGGCTGGTTTGTCCACTGACGTGGCCATTTCGGAGAGTCCCAGTGGGAGCAGGTTGCAAAGACTGTGCTTCCCAAAAAGAAGACACCCACATGTCCCCAAACAGATGAAACCACCCATTTATTTGACTGAGAACATTAAGAAGGACAACAAAATTAAACACTCTTTAATAAAATTCCTATAGAAAACTGAAGTCACGGGGCAAGTACTCAGCTGTTTCCCATGCCACTGAGGATTGAAGGCTCCCACATGTCTTTGGAGAAGAAAGCAGTAGTTTTGCTGGATCCTGACATCCATTTACACAGCAAACCAGTAGTTCCTATTGCACATGCTAACACCACTCATCACCTAGCACCCTGGCTATATGGTACCTCAACAAATAAATTAAAGATTTCCATGTGGCATGAATCCACGTCAATTTGAACTAATACCATTGAAAAATCACATTGTTATACATTTTAATAAATACATTAAGAACAGCTGGCATATTACTAAAATACTGAAATTTAGGTTTCGAGTTTATTCCATAAATAGATTCCTTTTCATTTGCTCGCCTCCTTGGATGCATCTGCTCAAGTGTTGTGTTCTATGAAACGAACTCTCAGAGCTACACAGAGAAACCGCATTCATGGCGCCTCAGTGCTGAAGCGGCTGGAAGAACTGGATCTACAGTGAACCGAAGAGGAACTTAGGGAAAAGCTCTGCTTCTGTAAAACTTGAAAACACAGGCTGAAGAATACCAAAGAAACATCTTTTTATATAGAACTCCCACTAGAAATTTTATAAATATATATGCAGCATATATATATATATATATTATATATATATTATATTTGCCCCACCAATAGATTCTCAGCGAGTCTGGCTGAAATGATGCCATCATGATAAATATTAACAAAATTAGTGAGTTTTCACAGGTTTAAAATATTTTCTTTGAAGAATAATAAGTTCAACATAATCAATGTAATTTGTGGCTCACCAATTTAAAAAGGAGAGGGAGGTCCCTTTCTTAGAACAGCTCCCAGCCCCGAATGTGGTAAGTTGTTGGCTGAGTCGCAGCACTTGGTCACAACACTGAAAAGAAGTATGTACACCTCTCTGGTAAAGTACCAAATACTGAAGGAAAGAAAGAAAAGATCCCCAGCAGTCCCTAGTAGCATCCCTCGCGTGCAAGGTCAGCAGGAAGGGGCCTCCATGCTGCTGCTCACGATGAGTCCTGGAAGCGCTCGGGAACACAGGGTGGGCATGGGGTGGTTCAGACTAGGCTCTGCGGGACGCCGTGGTTTGAACTTCACTCTGAGCTTCAGGATTTCATTCCCTTTGCATTTCTGGCAGGGTCATGTTCAATAGTGCAAGTGCAAAATGGAAAGGAAACGAACAGGCAAGTGCGGCAGAGTAGGGCGGACGCTAGGACCTGTAGTCTTTCCGTACTGTGTGAGCCATCCAGTTCACTTTAGTAGTCCAGCTTTCCCTGAGGGCCTCGTCAAACTTCTGCTTGAACTGCTTCAGTGCTTCCTCCTCGCTCTTCCCTAAGGCAAGCGAGTCCTAAAACCCAAAGTGAGAGAGAGAAGTGTGTGACATTTCCTGCCCTGGATGGAGATATGCAAATATCATCTACAAGATGCTGGTGTGGCCAGCCTCTCCATCCTTCAGACAGTTCCATGTCTCCATGTGGATGTCACCTGCAGAGCAGGATGAACACCAAGGAAGGACAACAATTTGGTCTTCACAAAGGAATTTTGAGGATGAAATTAATTTGTAATTACTGCAAGACACTCAGCTGCTTTTCTGCTCTGATGACTGAAGGTCAAAGGCAGACCAGTGGAAACCAAAGTGCCGGCAGCTAGTACCCCAGTGTGTGGGCTGGCACGGTAGCATGCCCTTCCACTGTGGAGAAACCATCTACATTACAAACTCCTTCACAGGTTTTTTTTTTTCTCTTTTTGGCAAACACCGGAGGAAATGACCTTGTTCCACTCCCTTTGGATGCTCGATTTTTACAAGATGACTGGAGGTTGGTATCTCTTAAGTCATCTTTATAAAAAAAAATTATAACATGTGCATGCCCATGCCTGTGAGCGTGAGTCAGTGTGTGAGGTGTCTGTGTGTCTGTGTGGAGAGTGTGTGTGTGTGTGTGTGTGTGTGCGCGCGCGCGCGCGTGTGCGCGTGCATTTTAGAGCAGATCTAAAGCAGATCTAAATCAGATCTTGAGCAGGGAGTTGGTTCTCTTTCCAGGGACTGAACTCAGAGCTTCAGTCTTGGCAGCAGGTGACCCTCCCTGAGCCATCTTGCCAGTTCCCTTTGGACAAAAAAAAAAAAAATATATATATATATATATAGATATATATATATACACACATATATATATCTATATATATATTTTTTTTTTTAAAGTTTTTTTGAGACAGGGTTTCTTTGTGTAGCCCTTTGTGTCCTGGAAATCCTTTTGTAAACCAGGCTGGCCTTCAACTCAGAGATCCACCTGCTGCCTATCTAAAGAGTGCTGGCATTAAAGGCAGGTACCACCACTGCCTGGCTCCTTTGGACATTTTGAATGGCGCTCTAACTGAGTCCTGTGTGCAGAGTCTAACACACATACAGAGAACAGTATTTACCTTAAGATACTGTATATCTTTGACCGATGTGAGCTCAGGCAGCCCTGCAGTCAACATCAGGGCAAACAGGGTGATGAAGAGATTCCCATGCCGCCGTAAAATCAGATACGCATCTTCACAGCACTGGCGGAATCTTGGGTTGAAGAAGCGCCCCGAAGCATGGCATTGGAGGGAGGCGGGACGTTTGCAAAGGAAAACAAGACACCTTTAGAGCGAGGGCATGTGTACTTCAGCTAATGTATGCCTCTCTGAAGAGTCCTCAGACTATAATTTACATAATTCAAGCTTCCTATAACCATAGGTCTCTCTTCAAACCAGAAATAATTAAGGTTCTACAGTAATAGGCAAGGCAACAACAATCCACACGCCACATTCGCCCGACCACTTAGTACCTTCTGTGCAAACTGCTGACCACAAAACAGTGACAGTGACAGTCTCTAGGCTTTCTGAACGACCGTCTGGGCTCCGGCTTACTAATCTCTTCAGTCCCTAAAGTCGAAGCTGATCTGTGCAGTCCTGTTTGTTTCTCTCTTTTTCCCCTTTAAGACGACAGTGGTCAAGAGCCATCCATCCCAATTCCCACAGAAATATTACGATCAGTCTTTATTGAGCACAGAGTCTGGTATCCACGTGACACACCTCTGCTCACCACTCAATTACTTTTGCCCACATTAAAACTTTTGTTCACATATATTTATTCATTCATGCCTTTATTTATCTAGTGTGTGTGCGTGCGTGTGTGTGTAGCAGGGGCCAGGGGACAATGGTTCTCCTTGCACCATGGAGTTCTGAGGCTCAAACACTGAGCCCAAGCTTAGTGGTAAGCACCATTTCCTGCTGAGCCATTTCTTCAACGCCTTTTGTCCACATTTGTCCACATTAAGATAAAGGAACAGAGGCAATATAAGTACAAACATCCAAGCAACAGTGCTTTCATCAAACCCAGGCTTCCTCTCTTGTTCCCCACACACAACAATATCAAAAAACCTGCTCTCCCAGCATCTTCCTGTTAAATATATTAGTTTTGGGATAAAATTTTCTGAAACAGGTAGAAAGTATACTAAAACACCGTAACATCAAATTTCTAGCATTCTATCTCCCTCCTGGTTACTCCTGAACTGGTGAGGGATCTGACAGTAACTCCTCCCCACACCCAAGTCTTCTGTTATCCGACCACGAATCTCCCAGATCTAAATAGTCCTCAGCTGGTGTGATGCATAGCGTTCACTGACCACTGACAGGATCTGGAGCAGATGGGAGATGGGCCTCTGGGCGTGCCTGCAACTGTTAGCCTTGAGCGTGTTTGATCAGGGGGAGCACTAGGTGCACTGCTCCCTGGCTGGAGGAGGAGAAGTGAGCATCAGCAGGCAGTGCTCCCGGCTTCTGGGCCATGACACAAGGTGACCGCCCCCTCCTCAAGCTCCTGCTCCTACGACTTTCCCACAAGCCCCTACACTGTGAGCCGAATAAGTCCTTTCTCCTGTATGTTGCTGTTATCAGGGTATTGCATCACAGCAGCAGGAAAAGTACTAAGACATTAGGAAATGTGAGGCAGCTGGTCAGAAGTGCTAGTTATTCCTCCTGGACACCGGGCAATACTCACCTGCCAAATTTTTCAGTGTTTCCCGTTTTTCCTTGTTGAATGACATGAATGAAGTCATAAGTAAGAATAAAAGGTACTCGCTCCCTTTTAATGCCAAATTTAGATTTGAAATTTCCAAGAATATGCCCAAAATCTATGTGGAAGAGCTGTAAAACAAATGGGATTTTATTTTCCAAGTGAGCCTCAAATATTTCTATTTGGCATAACTTCTGTAGTGCAAAGTCCTAACTAAATATATCACCTGCTTGAGCCATTCGCCTGATCCAAGGACTCCACTGTATGCACTGCTGGGTGGGACGCATCTTTGGTCTCCACCCACTAGAAGCTGGAGCACCACCCTCTTACCCTTATTTAGAACAGCTTTAACTATCTGTGAAAATGGCAAACATTTCAGTGGACTATCTGGTTTAGACTGGCTTTGGTGGCTATCTTTCTCTGAGAAACATGGCATAGGTCTGTAATGTCACTTCCCAGAGGCCATGTCGGGGACTGAGAGGCCGAGGCCAGTGAGAACCCATTTAAAAGGCACACAACAAAACCAGGACAAATGAGGTCCAGAGCTTGAGACCTTGAATATTTGAAAACATCTATTTCTGGGCTAGATGTGGTAGCACATGTCTTTAAGCCCAGCACTTGGGAGGCAGAGGCAGGTGACCTCTGTGAGTCTGAAGTCAGCTTGGTCTATACATGAGTTCCAGACAGCCAGGGCTACCTTATAAGTCCCTATCTTTAGAAGAAGAAAAAAAATCTATCCCAGGGCTGGAGAGATGGCTCAGGAACTTGCTACTAAGCCTTATGACAAGAGTTTGAGTCCCCACAAACATAGATACAAAAATAAACGTAACTTTAAAAACGTTGACTATTCCATCTTATACTTGCTTTGCTTGCTCTCTGTTGAAGGCTAGAGCCACCTTTCCTCTAAGCTATAAAGGCTAATAACTTTTATTGTCTTATAAAGTTTCCAACACAGCTATTAAAAACTTCTGAAAGGCACTTGCCACCCTAAACCTATGTGGTGGAAAGAGAACTGACTTTAGCTTCTATAGATGTGCACATGCACACATAGACACACACACCGTGCAAAATAAAAAAATAAAATTTAAAAACATAAGAAAAAACCTTGATCTTTCTGATTCCTAACTCTGGCATGCAGGCTGCTATGTGTGTGGAAATCCCTTCACTAGAACCAATCACTTTCACAAGCATTTTGCAGAGTGGAGGACCAAGAGTGGAGGAACGGAACATGCACTTGGTCACTTGTGCTTCACTGCATGAATAATTTAAAGTTTTTATTTGAAATTAAATCACATCGCCTGGCTCCCTAGCTCCCTCAGATAGGCACCACCTATGCTTCTCCCAACTCCTGCGATGATCAAGTTTGATGGCTAAAACAAAACAAAACAAAACCAGACTCGGGGTTGGAGAGGTGGATCAGTGATCAGTGGCTGAGCAGCTGTCCATCTCAGGGGAGCTGACACCTCCCTCCTTCTGGCTTCTACAGGCACAAGACCTGCACATGCACACATTCAAACATACATACAGGCAGGATAGCATACACAAATTAAAATAAAAAAGAAAGCAGATTACGCAGGTTCCACCCTGATTTTATTATTTTTCTCATCATTGGTTATTTTTAAAAAGACCTTATTCGTTTTTATTGTATTTGCATTGAGTGTTTTTGCCCACATGTATGTATGTGTACCACATGTATGCCTGGTGCCTGTAGGACCAGAAGGTTGTGTCAAATCTCCTACTATAACTGGAGTTATAGACAGTTGTGAGCCACCATGTGGGCACTGGGAAAGGAACCTGGGTCCTCTGGAGGACTAGTGAGTCGTCTTAGCTGCTCAAGCCCCCAACTGGTTATTTTCTGAATTTTTCACTTATTAGTTTGAGACAGGGTCTAGAACAAGCAACTCTTCTGCCTCGGACTTCTGAGTGCTGTGATTACAGGTACCTATCATCAAATCAGGTCCAAATACAAATTTGTGCAATCAAAAGATAGGCCACTGTTAAACATTTAAATAAACACTTAGCACTAGATCCTAACAACACATACAGTAAGGGTCTTCTAGAGTGGGATTGTGTGCAGCAAGGCCATCGGCTTTCTTACTGGCAGGTGATGCTTATAAGAGATTCTACAGGGTTGGCAGGAAGGTGAAAGAAAACACAAAGCACATGCTGCCATCACGAGACCCACAGCCTCTGCAGTGCGGCTTACCTGGCCGGTTTTCTTCACCATGATGTTGTCACTGTGCCTGTCACCAATGCCGAGGACATAAGAGGCTACACAGTAGCCAGCACAGGACAAGGTAAACTCCTCAATCGCTCGGTCCAGGTCATCCCTGGAGGCAGACAGAGAAGCGGCAGGAGTTAGAACTCCAGTTTGGGGGATGAGAACTAAGCCCCATCGATGCTCAGGGAGAGCGCTGCACTAAGCTGCCAAGCAGAGTGAGCATATGGGCTTGGGAAAGCAGACGAGTCAGGCTGGCAGCCAAGGCATTGCCTAGCAGAGCCTTAGCCACGTGTCTCTATGTCTCAGGAGTCCTGGTTCAGGAGGTCTTAGGTTTACACAAAAGGTATTGTAAGAGACCACCATGGGTTGTATCATCCTTGGGCCTGGGAACATTTTTACCAACTTTTGTTTTGGTTTTTAGCTTTTGGAAGGCAAAGTCTTACTCTATAGCCCAGGCTAGCACAAAAATCACCATGGAGCTTGTCAGGTCTTAAACCCATTGCAATTCTCTCCTCCGTCAGCCTCCTAACTGCTGGGTTACAGGAAGAACCATTCCAAGTCAGGGTGGCCTCAGATTAGAATCCAGGCTTCGGAGCCTCGGTCAGAAGTGAGAACACAGACTCTTTGTAGAAGGCTGTAAGACTGAAACTGCTCCGCTCTCATGGAAGCCCTGAACAACGTGATGTTAAATGATGCCATTTGAGCTGATCTTAAGTCTTTGGCCAGCAGTGCCTGGAAAGCACTTCCTTCACAGTGAGATCCTTACTTCCTAGAAGAGCGGTGCAGTCCATCACCTTAACCATAGATAACACGCACTATTCTTACAGTGTTACTGAAGCAGGGTCTCATGGACCACAGATAACACGCATTACTCTTACAGTGTTACTGAAGCAGGGTCTCATGGACCATAGATAACACGCATTACTCTTACAGTGTTACTGAAGTGGGGTCTCATGGCTGTTTTCTGGCTCCACCTCCAGAATCCTGAGATTACAGGCACGTGTCCCTGTCCAGCTGTCTGTGGTCCCAGGCATCAAACCCAGGGCTTTACAAATACGCCACTAACTGATATATATCGCCAACTCAGTAACACAGTTTTAAATATTTTTCTTTTAGTTTGGAGAGATCACAGACTATAAACTTCGATCATAAAATTAACCTAACAGGGCTGGAAAGATGGCTTCGTGGCTCAGAGTATTTGCTGTTCTCCTGAAGGACCTGAGTTTGGCTCCCCACAGCCACACTGTGGTTCACAGTCCACCGTAACTCCAGCTTCAGAGCATCTAAGCCCTCTCTGGACTCCATGGGCGCCTGCACTCATGTGCACACACAGACACACGTGCACACTTAATTAAAATAACAGTAAGGCTAGGCATGACAGCACACACCTTTGATCTCAGCTCAGGGGCAGAGGCAGAAAATCTCTCTCTGTAGTCTAAGCATGCGCTCAAGGACAGCAGGACTACAGAGCTGCCCCATCTCCAAAAACGAAACGAAGCAAATAAATCTTCTAAAAGAACGAACCTATGAGAACCCAAGTTCATAATCACACAAGCTGATGTGGATAAGCAAGAGGACTTCAGCCCGCTGTCTTAAAAACATGTCCCAGCATACTGAAGAGCTTCTATACTTTGCCATCAAGTTTTAAGACTTTAATAAAGGCCCATGAATAATAAAGGCTTCTGTGCTGAATGAAGCAATGCAGACGCTCTCTGAGCAGGCAGGGCTTCTGTCTCGTCACCATAACCTGTCAGTGTTCCTATGAGAAATGCAGAGGGTGCACTCACCCAGAGTTGTACTCCTTGAGCCAGTTCAGGAGTGCGTCTTTGTTGAAGGCTGCCGTGGCAGCCACGTTACTACTGTTCAGCTGAATGTCAGCGATTGTCTCAGAGGTGCTCACAACCTCAATGAGGCCAGAGCGATCTCCTGTTGCTAAGCAGCCATAGGGGAGCATCCTGGAAAGGAACACAGACATAAGGGGCCATGTTCTCCATGACAGGAAACATCCATTTTCTAAGTTTTATCCTTTGATTTAAAAGAGAAGAATTTTATTATTAACAGCTTGTCAGTCAGTAATACCATACGGAAAATGGAACTTGGACCAACAGATAGAATGGTTTACCAGAATGCTGCAGCTAAATGCATCATTTTGTGTATAATTGTGCTTATGGAATATTCAATTTGCCTGAACTGATAAAGAGGAGCATAGCCTACAAGCAAGAACTCATCCCCTTTTTACTCTAAAGCTCCAGAACCAGAATCATTCTTTTCCGAGACAGGGTGTCTCTGTGTAGCCCTGGCTGTGCTGGAGCTCACTCTGTAGACCAGGCCGGCCTCAGTTTCTCTGTGCAGCCCTGGCTGTGCTGGAGCTCACTCTGTAGACCAGGCCGGCCTCGAACTCAAGAGATTCTCCTGAGTGCTGAACTTAAGACATTTGGCACCAACACTCAACTTTCTCCAATTTTCTAGAAACTATATTATAAAAAGAGTGACTTGTGGAAAGGCAAGATGCTTCAGTGAGAAAGTGTTTGATGCCAAACCTAATAATGACTGGAATTCAATCCTTTGGACCAGCATGCTGGAAGGAAGAACAGATTCCTGCGAGCTGACCTCAGATCCATGCGTAAGCCTCAGGACAGGCACATGCACAAATCATTGTTTTAAGAATTACTTGGGCTGGTCACGGTGGCACATGCTTGAGCTGCCAGTGCTTGGGGGTGGGGATTTAAGGCCAGCCTGGGTTCCATGAAACATTTGCTTAAAACACAAAGAGAGGAAAAAGAATACGCTGGTAATGGAGTGTACTATCTTGGGAGATTCAAAGAGACATTAAATTAACTACAGAAAATAGGAACAAAGCAGGGCATGGTGGGGCCTGGCTGTAAGATTCATCCCTTGTTACATAGCAGTCTGAGGCCAGCCTGGGCTACATGAGACTGTAGCCCAAACAAACAACCAACAGACATAACGCATGGGTTCAGGAAACGGTTGGGTGCAGCTATGTGGCACACTTTCTATCTGATATCAGTTATGATTCAGAAATAAGCAGTCTTGCTCTCACTAAGCTTATGAAGCACGAGGCACAATGTGAGTGCGGTCACTGAGGAAAGCCCTGGCAGGGGGAGGGCTCAGGACTGTTGCTCTTACAGAGGATGGAAGAAGTTCAGTTCCTAGCACGCACATCAGACAGCGTACAACCTCTAACTCCAGCTCCAGGGGGGATCTGATGCCCTCTTTTTGTCTCTTGAGGGCAGTGCACTCACATGCACAAACTACACAAATAGTCATGATTCAAAATTTAAAAGTCTTTTAAAAATTTAAAAAGATCTCTAAGATAAAGAGATGGCTCAGTGGGTAAAAATGTTTGCTGTGTAAGTGTAAGGACCTCAGTTCAAATCTCCCAAAATCTACATAAAAAGCCAGCTGTGCTGAGGAGACAAGGAAGGGGGAATTGATGGGGATTGCTGGCCAACAACCAAACTCCAGGTTCACTAAGATACTCTCTTTTAAAGGAATAAGGTAGAGAGAGAAGGGTAGATACCTGGCTTCTTCCTCTGGCCTCTTGTGTGTGCCCCGTCTGTACCCCTCTTCCCAGAGAGCTGAAGGCTTGTCTGGTCTACACAGTAAGATCAAGGCCAACCTGAGCAACTTAGAAAAGGCCTACAATTCACTAAAGACCTTTTGAGGGGGGAGGACAGGAGGGCTCTGGGATAGGGCCAGAAAGAACACATGAGCAAGGTTAGAAAAAGATGTGACATACTGGAAAGCTGGTGTGGGGTCCTGCAGTTCATGTGAGGGTCAGAGAGAGAGAGAAATTGGGGTGTGTGGGGGTGGGGTGGGGGAAGATGAGTCCATTAGTGTGTATCACAATCCAATAAAAGAGCTGGATTAGCTTCTAAAATTACTTCTAAAAAAGAATTCAATTATTATATACTCTTTTACATGCAAAAACCACCGTCAGATGACATTCTGGCAGACCAAAAATACTAATCAATTATTTTAGACCCATATTACTTTCTTTTCTTCTTTTAAGAAGAAACTAAGGAATAGTAAGTTTTTTGCTAGTGCCTTTCAGCCTATTGTGACACAAGCCATGCAAAGCAAACAGGGCTGCTGGGTTACAGTGAGCTTTCTTGCATCCTGCATCCCCTTGGAGCCCAGTCAGAGCCCAAACTGGGCAAAACTCCAACAACTTCCTCTTCAAAAGCAAGCAATGATGAAAGCAATCAGTGACTTAAAGATGGGCTTGCACAATGGGAAGGAAAAAACATCCTCATCTGAAAGATGGTTTGACAGAAGTCATGCTGGGGACAAGCTTAGACCCACCCCACCCCACCCCACCCCACCCCCCACCCCCACCATCACCTCAGGGCCTATATCCAGTCTTTATAAAGGACAAGCCAGCACTTTCAACATTACCCTCACACTCTCTGACCTAAGACAATCTCTAACCTTCATGGGAGATTCTAGAACGAGACACACCATGCTAGAGGGATGGAGGAAGGTACCACACAGATCCAAGTCTGCGGAGCACCTCTACCCACTGTGAGGGGTCACACTGCAAACCCTCCTTTACCTGGCGTTTGAATTACTCTCACATGCTTCCCTGCCAGTACCAATATCATTAACATCTTACATTAAACCTTTGCATGGTCTCCGAGAAGTGAAAAAATCCCATCAGTAGAGCCAGGACTACTTGGGGTGGGGGCGGGCGGGGGAGGCAAGTGGGTCTCGGTGAGCTTGAGACCAGTCTGGTCTCCAGGACAGCCAGGACTGCATAGTAGAGAGTTCCTGCTCCCTCTTGCCTGCCTAAAAAAACCTTCCATCAAAAAAACTCAGATATACATGTGAATGAAGACAACTACACCCCCTGCCCCCTTTTTGGCATGTAGCTCTGGGACAAGGGGCACAGGTGACTGTCAAGTCTACCAAATGTCAGACAGATTTGAGGCTAACAACTTTTCAGTTGGCAGGAAAAACTGAGTGCTAACTGTGACGCAAAAACAAGGCATCTCAACATATTTATGCCTTATAAATGTTCTACTCCTGACAGGAGAGACACAAGAGTAACACGACACGGAGAGAATTTAGATGAGCATACACAGGTCTGTTACTAGGAGCAGGGCACTGTTACAGTACTAAAATAGTAACATATAGGAGGTACCAAGTACTTGACACAGAAGAGTGCATGCTGCCCACAAGAAAAACAAACACAGCGGGCATGGTGGAGTAGGTATTTATAGAGACAGTCACGGAGGGTGGTGAGGAGAGAGGAGGTCAGAGTTCAAAGTGCCAGCAACATCCCACTGGACACTCGGGTGTTTCCTATTGCACAGGAACCGAGCACACACCCAGCACTCCCACACATGGCTGCCTCTGTTTTTCTGAGGTTACAATGAAGTTCATGGTGCTAAATGCAAGCCAACTTTGGGTAGAATGAACAGAACCAGAATGGAGAGAAAATCTGGGTTGGAGTTTTCAGTTAGGCTGATGAGACTAAGAAGCCAGTCTGCAGCTCAGGCTCTGTAACCCAGGAAGGCCCATGGTCTGGACAAACCTGCAGTTGCCAGTCAAGCACTGCACCCTGTGTCTGTCGTACAGTGGCTCTCCTTCCGTCAGGACAACTGGGGACTGAATTCAGACACTGGGCTTGTGCTGCAAGCAGGTTTACCCACTGAGAGATCTCACTGGCCCCTGAGTTGCTTCTTGGTAGGAATTTGGTCACAACAACAACAACAAAAGATTGGTGTATTCCTTATGAGTAATTAAGGAAAAGAGAAAGAAGGAAGGAAGAAAAGAAGAAAGAAAAAAAAGCTAATTGTGTTTTAAAGTAGTTAATAAGAAATGTGTAAGTTAAAAGAACAATATATGACATATGGTGACTGCTGGGTTCTTTTTAGGTTTGGAGCAGGGTCCTGGAGCTGAAAGAAGTGGATACATGTCCCATCCTATTTAACCCAGAGCTGTCTCCAATTGGTAAACTTGAACATGAAAATTTAGTTTGTTCCAAGGAAGTCTCGCTAGGGAAACGAACTACCCTTAAGCGTGGCTGCAGGCCCAGCAGTAGATGGCTGACAGGAAATGACCGCAATAGCGTATTTGTCTTAAAGTGTCAGGGCTTTTATATTTAATTTTTATAAAATTTTTAATCTTATTATGTTTTCCCCCTTCCTTTACCCCACATGTCCTCTGAGTACATACTGGGTTCCAGCTTCGTGTTTTCACGGGACTCCTGAGTGTGAGCACAGGAGGGGTCACTGTTTCTTGGGGCTTCTCTTGGGGTGAGGGGGGTCTTTTCCTTCTGTTTGTCTGTTTTGCCCAATTCTGGTATGTTAGTTTTTATTATATCTTCTTATATTCTATCTTACTATTATCCCTTAGAAGCCTGTTTGTTTTCTAATGAGACACAAAAAAGGGTAATTCTGGAAGGAGGGGGGAGGTGGGAGGAACTAGGAGGCACAGAAAGGGGAGAAACTGTAATCTAGATATGTTATTTGAGGGAAAAAAAAATCTATTTTCAACAAAAGGGAACAAATTCAGATCTCTCTTATTGCAATCACATTTACAATTTTATGAAAGGGGGAAAAATCACATTTGATTGCTCTAACTTAAGGAAAACTGGAAAAAGTATATTCTAGAAGGATCTAAAAACAAATACTCTTCCTTTAAAACATAAACAAGGTAGCAAGTGAGATAGATAATCCAGTGGATGTAATGCTTGCTGCTAAGCCCCACAATCTGACTCTTGCTCCCCAGATCCACAGGAGGAGGAAGCCAACCCTTAAAAGGTCTTCTGACCTCCACATGTGCCCCCATGGGATATGAATATGCATACGTGCATGTACACACACAAATGTTAAAAAGAAGAAACCATAAAGGCATTTTGAGAACTGACATACTTTGGCAAACAAAGGTTACTGGACATGAATTTGCATGCCACTTTAATAGGACAGTAAAATACAGAATATATTGACTTAAGAATCTTGACAATCCTGGATTTGAGTCGGGCACTATTTGATATTTTTGTAACTCTGCTTTAACGTCACTACTGTCCCAGCTCTTCTCACTTGGAGCCGTGAGGTTTGCAGGGGATGATCCGCGTGAAGCCCACAAAGTGCCTGTCAGTCAATACACAGCAATGGTTTCAAATCTTTGTACAAAAGAGTTCATCAGAGTGTGAAGACACATGACTTGAATCCCAGCACTTGGGGCACTGAGGCAGGAGGATGATGAATTCAAGGTCATCTCTCCCTGGAGAGTAAGTTCAATATCACCCTGAGCTCCATAATGGACCGTGTCTCAAACCAACCCTCCCAAGCTTGAAACTACCCTGGCGTGCGGTTCTGGATGTTGGTCCAAACCTACCCGTTCCCAGGAACCTCAGCACATACAGTTTTAAGTCTGATGAGGTTCAATAGGGCAGTGACTAGAAGCACATGGTGAGGAGCTCACTTAACTATTACTATGAACAATAATTAAAATAGCAGAAGGAAGGGCTAAACAGGGAAAACAGTGTGGAATAAGCAAATGCTCTGGAATGCTCACCGCAGGTCCAAGCCAGCTTCTTTCCAAAGCAGATCCATCAGGCGCAACATCTGCAGCGTCAGCATGTCCTGCCGCAAATCTAAGGGAAACACCCGCTACGTTACACACACGTGCACTCTCACGCCCCTCGCCCGCTAACTCAGTCCCAGGCATTCAGTCAGATTCAGTCATTACCAAGCATTGTAGTTCCCCTCCAGTTCTAATCTTGCCATGGTCACTGTATCAAACAGGCTCAGCGATTGGCATGTCCCTGTACAGTTTCAGAAAGTCAAATTTCAACCATTTCCCATGTATGAGCTACCAAATTTCTACTACACATACCACATTGTTAACTTTTCCTGCCTTTAATACCATACAGAAAGCTTTTATGAATCATATGGGTTAGTGCATTAGGAGCCCAGAAAACTGTAAGGGTCGAATCTATTTATGATCCTCTTTATGAGAGCTTCCAGTCTCAGCACTCAGGAGTCAGAAGCATGAAGTCAACAATTTTGAAGCCAGCCCTGGCTAGATCATGAGATCTTGAGCCAAAATAATAACGAATAATAAAAGTTAAAGAATACTTTTAGCCTACATGATGGCCACACTTGTAACCCCAGTACTTGGGAAGTACAAAAGGTTGGGTCAGCAGAGTGCAAGGCCATTGTTGGCTACATAGTGAGTTCAAGGACAACCTGGGCTATATAAAAACACCTCTCTTTTCTTCCAACCTCCTCAAAAAGTACTTTCAGATAAAACCATGTCAAAGTAATAACAAGCTATTTTTTTTAATTAGGTATTTTCCTCATTTACATTTCCAATGCTATCCCAAAAGTCCTCCATATCCACCCCCCCCACTCCCCTACCCACCCACTCCCCCTTTTTGGCCCTGGCGTTCCCCTGTACTGGGGCATATAAAGTTTGCAAGTCCAATGGGCCTCTCTTTCCAGTGATGGCCTACTAGGCCATCTTTTGATACATATGCAGCTAGAGTCAAGAGCTCCGGGGTACTGGTTAGTTCATAATGTTGTTCCACATATAGGGTTGCAGATCCCTTTAGCTCCTTGGGTGCTTTCTCTAGCTCCCCCATTGGGAGCCCTGTGATCCATCCATTAGCTGACTGTGAGCATCCACTTCTGTGTTTGCTAGGCACCGGCATAGCCTCACAAGAGACAGCTACATCTGGGTCCTTTCAGCAAAATCTTGCTAGTGTATGCAATGGTGTCAGCGTTAATAACAAGCTATTTTATCACAGAGTCCTTTAGGGACCCTGGTATGAGATGAAGAACCTAAAGCCCATCAGTTAGGGCTTGCTTGTGGCCGTAGAGCTTACAAGCTAGGACTGCCTTTGGCTGTTGCTTCTTTATCAAGTCTGGGTCATCAGCTCAGTTAAAGCCTAAAGCTCTGTCAAGGCTATCGAAGCTACTGGCACTGAACAGAACACATGAACACACATTGAGATATCCTTGCTTTTTACAGACTTGGTGTCAAAAGATTTACCATTTGTATTTTACAGAGCAAAGTGGGAAGGCTTATCAGGTCAGTAAATAAACTGTACAAGCAATGCCAGGAAGGAGTGGCTCCCGGAGTGTGCTGAGAGCTGACCCCGTGAGCACCGGCAGCGTCTTGCCTGCTATCACACTGTCACACACATTTTCCAACATGCTGAGACATACTGGGGACTTACCGTCACCATTTTTAAAGATCACTCCAACCGAGTCCTCTCCAAAGGCTCTGCTGCTGTAGACCAGCCACAGGGGCTTCATCTTGGAGTCCATGTATTTGCACTTTTCAACACTGAAATCAGCAAGGGGGAATCAGCCACTTCACACAACAGTGCGCACGGCTACACAAGTGCCCTGAGGCACCAGGCTTGCAAGCTCCTCAGGTGAAAGCCAGCAAACTTCTGTGTAAGAAGGAGCCCAAGGGCAGCTCTGGCTGATATATAGTCATGCTCAGAAGGATGAAGCCAAGCCTAGGATCTGACCTTCCTCTGGCTGCGCTTGTCATCCCTCCTTGGATTTCAGACTTCCTTAATGTTACAATATTTAGTAGTGGGTAAAAGATTAGAATATACTGCTGTATTAAAATCAGGACTACAACTGGCTCTTTTTAAGGACACTTTTAATTTATGTGTGTATGTGTACGTGAGAACTACAGAGGACAGAAGAGGCCATCAGGTCCCCTGGAGCTGGGGTCGATGCTATTGTGAGCCACCGGAGGTAAATGCTGGGACACAAAGTGCTCTTAAATGCTGAGCCACATCTCTAGCCCAGATCCTTGAGTTCATAATGCAGGATAAATTCTGAATACTATATTAACACAAATTATAATTTTCTATTTCTGTATGAAAAGTGAGAAACAGTTTAGTGGTGCACTTAAATTTCATTTTAAAGTGGGAAGTCAGTAAATAACGTGTTATGGTTTCCAATGTTTTGCTCATCCAGGATTTCCAGTTCTTAGAGACTGATATTATAGTCAGGAATAGTGGTACATGCCTGTGTTACTTGCATTAAGCAGGCAGGAGGATTATATGTTCAAAACCAGCCTGGGCTACATAGAGAGTCTAAGGCTAGCCTGGGCTTCATAAGACCCTGTATCAAAACTAACTTGAACTGGAGAGATGGCTCAGTGGTTATATTATATAGCTCTTAGAGGACCCAAGTTTAGTTCCCAGCACCCAAGTCATCAGCTTACAATAGCCTGCAACCCAAACTCCGGGGATCTGATGCCTCCGGCCACTGTGAACTCCTGCAGTCATGTACTCATACTCGCCACCCAATTAAAACGAATTACATCTTTTTAAAACTAACGTATATATGTTCTTAAGTTATATACATTGAAAGAAATTAATTTGCAGTATTACTAGTCCCACAGAGAAATCTAGCTAATAGTTATACAGCTTAGTGAATATAAACAGTTTCTGAAGACTCGGGCTTTCCTTCCGTAGTTCCTTTGACTTCCTTGGGCTAACAGCCAGCCCCACCCGCCCCCTAGCACACTGAGTCAGGAGCCTCTTCTGCACTGCTGTTCCCACGGAGCAGAGACAGTCACTTACTAGAGCTCTGAGAGGATGACGCAGGGGTTCAGCGGCGACTGCAGGTCAGAGAGCGCCTCCCGGTAAGCACTCTGTTTCAGGCACGTGTGCATGGCCTCCTTTCCCTTAGCTCTGCTCAGCTTCACCGCATTCAGTTTGATTAAGCTATTTAAAGTTTTTAACTTATTGAGTGCTTCCACCTGGAAAATAAGGTTCCCCACCCCCAAATTCACTTATGGTTAAAAATATCATGATATCATGAATGCAGTCACATTCACCAGTAGCTCTAAAAAACACATACACAATCAGGCTAAAGTAAAAACCCTGAGTATAAGAAGGGTTTTACAAGGGCTGGAGAGATGGCTTAGTGGGTAAGAGCACTGACTGCTCTTCTGAAGGTCCTGAGTTCAAATCCCAGAAACCACATGGTGGCTCACAACCACTTCTAATGAGAGCTGATGTCCTTTTCTGGTGTGTCTGAAGTCAGCTACAGTGTACTTATGTATAATAATAAATAAATCTTTGGGCCGGAGCCAGCAGGGAGAGGTCCTAAAAATTCAAATCCCAACAACCACATGAAGGCTCACAACCATCTGTACAGCTACAGTGTACTCACATACATAAAATAAATAAATAAATCTTTAAAAGAAAAAGATCTGAAAATGTTTATTTAAAAAAAGGGTTTTTTTGTTCATTTGTTTTTTACAAACAGTGAGTTATTATTATTTATTAGTCAAGGTATCACTTTTAAACCCTTTATTAAAAGACGTGTTGTAAACTTGGGAAGAGTCAGCAGGCATAAATAAACCATGGGCATTTTCGGATAGGAATGAACCTGCACTCGGCACTATACTTCATGGAGTAACAGGATCCGGAGCACCTCAATCTGAACCGCTCAATTTAGCCCCCAGCACAGGACAGGGGGTCTGTGCAGAATCCACCCACCATTCCTGAAACAGTGTTAAAGTACTGAACCCTTAGTGCCTACTTGTATGTGCTTTTCTCTATGTCTTAGACATAGCCTTTCATGTAGCCCAGGCTGCTCAGCCTCCCTAGGAACTATACAGCTATGTGTTAATGTACCTGGAGGGCCCTGTCATCCCCTGTCTAAAATCACCTGCTTTCTTTCTACTGCCAAGACAACAAGAAGAGATTATAATTCAAGGTATTTGTCCAAGATAAAATCGATTCTTTGAAGCTGGGTACAGTGGTGCATACCTTTAATCCCAGTACTTGGGGGTTGGGAGGGAGGCAGATATGGGCAGATCTCTGTGTTTGAGGCCAGCCTGGTCAACAAAGTGAGTTCCATGACAGCCAGAGCTACATAGAGAAATGCTGTCTCAACATTTTTTTCCACTTTTTTTTTTTTTTAAGATTTGTCTTGGGCTGGAGAGATGGCTCAGCAATTAAGAAAACTGACTGCCCTTCTAGTAGTCCTGAGTTCAATTCCCAGAGACCACATGGTGGCTCACAAACATCTGTAAAGGGATCCAACGCCCCCTTCTGGTGTGTCAGACACACCAGCAACAGTGCACTCATATAAAATAAAGAAATAAATCTTTAAAAAAATTAAAGACTTGTCTTATTTTTAAGTGTGTCTATGTGCCTATGCCTGAGTATATGGGTGTATACCATGTGCATGAAGGTGCCCACTGAGTCTAGAAGAGGGTGCCAGATCCCCTGGAACTGGAATTACAGGTGAGCCACCTGACATGGATGCTGGGAATTGAACCTGGGTTTGCTACAAGGACAAGTTCTTGTAACTACTAAGGCATCTCTCAGATCTGGGAAAACTCTGGCTTTCAAACAAACAAACAAGCCAAAACAAACACCTTTGTACTTGTAGCATAGCAATGGCTAGATCAAAACCATTATTTGTAAAAGCCACTTTAGTCAAGCATGGTAATGCATGCTTTTAATTACTGTATATATGGTGGGTAGAGGGAGAAGGACGAGTGTGGTCAGAGGCAGGGAGACCTCTGTGAGTTCAAGGCCAGCCTGGTCTACATAGTGAGTTTCAGGTTAGCCAGGGATACAGCGAGACCCTGTCTCACTCAATCAGTCAGGCAAGGAAACAAAAAACTGCATTAGGCAGCTGTAATGAACACCCTCTATCCCAGGGCTCAGGAAGCAGGGGCAGGAGAATAGCTACAAGTTTGACAACAATTTGGTTTACATAACAAGTTCCTGGCCAGGCAGGGCAATTACAAAGACACCACCTTACTCTCTCCACAGGAGTTCTTGTTATCACCTAATAACTGGGAGTCCAATCATATTATATTATATAAAACTAATGAGAATATAATAACCATAAACCAGGAGGAACTTTATATGTCATTAAAACTAGAAACAACAAATAATGACAAACACATATAAAGAAAAATGCCAAATATATGAGGTACACATATACATTGGTTTGTAATCCCACTTTCAGGGAATTTATTTTGTATCATGTTTTCATTTTAAAATTTGGCTTTTGTGCAAGAAAACCATTCAGACTATGTATGGATGTAGATTCTGGCATATAGTTTCCAAAGACTGGCTGAGACCTCGCTCATATAAAAAACTAAGATGGTTCTATGTAGCTTATGATAAAAACAAGACGGCCAGTGCTTGCCAAGTTATCCATCTGTCAAAACCACAGGCACTCCATTTGTTAACAGCTTCAGGAGCTGTACAAATACTGGCAACAAGAGAACCAGATGAACACTGGACTATGCAAACCAGACCTTTCTAAACTATGTCAAACTAGAATGTCTGCCATGTTTGTACAGTTGGGAACTGCTACGTCACTGCTAATTGTCCTGGTCTTCCTTTTCTGAATAGTATCCTAAGTGGCCATGAGTCACTTCAACAATTGTCATTTTACACCTTTATAATGATAGCCTTTATAGTGGTACCACAGTGGGCTGGCTGAGTAGGTCAGTAAGTACAGGACTCGTGGCCAAGCCTGGAGACCTGAGTTCCATTTCCAGAACTGAGCATTCCATCAAGTCCCCCTCTGACGTTCACCCCTGCGTCCCCACCCCACCATGGAAAGGGTACGGAGTCTTTCTCTTATTATTCATCAGTCAAGAAAACAGTCATGACTGGTCCTGGTGGAAGTTACTTTTACCCAGAAGGCTGAAAAGTTCCAGGCCAGCCTAGGCAACTCAGTGAGACCCTGTCTCACTCAAAATAGACCTTTTTAGAAATAGGGATGGAGTGATTTGGAGACTGGGCCTGAAGAGATGGCTCAATGGTCAAGTGAGTTTGCAGAAAACTGGAGTTTGGTTCCTAGCACACACACTGGTCAGCTCACAAACACCTGTAACTCCAGCTCTAGAGGACCTGACACCATACTCTAGCATCTGTGACTATCTGCACATAGAAAAGGGCTGGGGCTGGAACTTAGCAGTAGAATGCTCACCGATGGTACAAGAGGACCTGGGATCAGGGCAGGGAAATGGGGAAGGGAAGAGTGGTATGCATGCCTCCTTAGAAAAGTAGTATTAAACACTTCCAGAGAACCAAGAGGATATGCAGTGTGCTTGAGAAATGAGCAAGGGGAGCCAACAGACACACAATGAGGTCTGACACACATCAACCAACAGATACACAATGAGGTTGGACACACAGCAACCAACTAGGACCTTTTAAGTCTGGGTAGAAAAATCCGGATTTTCAGTGTCATGAACAATTATTGTTAGGGATTTAAAGAGACTAATATGACTGGAAAACATGGTCACTTCTCAGATGTTCAAAGGCTGTGCTGGGGAGGAGAGGCAGACAGGGGAGGGTGGGAATGAGAAGCCCAGTGTAGAGGGTGGTGGAGTAGAAGACAATGGGTCAGATGAGGGGCCACCGTGAGCACTGGTTCACAGTGTGGATCAATGATGCTGTTTCATGGTGTGAGTCTCTATTAGCTGCTTTCACCACACCCATGGCCTTTCCAAAACATACCACAGTCATTTCGTAAAAGCTTATGGAAGGCTCTCTAGCTAAGTAAGGGAGCAAGGAATGGTAGCAGACTCTTACATTCTCAGAATCTGGGGGAGGGGGATCATGAGTTCAAAGGCAGCCTATGGTTTATACACACAATGGTCAATTATAAGGAGCACAATTAGACAGCATGCTTAAAGCAGTATGAGTTCTTGACAGAGAGTAATTATTTAATAACTTAATGGTAATATCAGCAATACTTCTGGACTGCAAGAATGTATTACAATTTTAGGTATGAAGATATAGCTTGAAAAGGTGACAAGGACTCTGAACTACAGAAATCATGTGTTTATACCTCACTATATCTCGGTCTAAAAGATGAATTATATGCATCATAAACTATACTAAAGAGTCGTAAAGCTTTAAAAACACACAATTCCATGAAAAGAGTGATGTAGGCTATGAAACACTGGAGGCAGAAGTCTGCCTCCTTCATGTCCATCTTGAAATACACTATTAAAATGTAGGTCATCCTATTAATATAGAAAATATGAGATATGCCTTAATTCTAAGCTTTCTGAAACTTATCTTGACAGATTTTCCTAAAAGCTAACAGCTGGGAAATAGCTCAGCGGTAGACTGCTTGCATGTCAAGTACACAGCCTTGAGTCCATCCCCGAGCACAGCATAAATTAGACACAGCACCATATGCTATGGATCCCAGCACTCAGAAGGCTGGGGCAGGAGGAGCTCCTGACCATGGACCTCTCTGACTAAATGGTGAGTTCAAGGCCATCCTGAGCTTCATGAGACTCAGGCCATTCCCACAAAGCACTGATCAGGGTAAGTGACCGAAAGGGCAATAAAATATGTGACTGGAGACATTCCGTTTGATAAACTCGGTTGATCACCATGTGCTAAAGTGAATTACAGAAGTCCCTACCTGTTTGGAAAGCACTTTCATGTGCCCCACGCTTCCTCGACAGTATGCTTCCAGGATGACACCAAACTGTACGGACACAGCAGGAGTGTGCACCTCTGACCTGCAGAAAAGCAACACTGAAAAGGTTTGTAATCGAACACTTCAGAGCGTGAAGAACAAGCACTGACCTCCTTATTCTGCCATGGAATGCTCTTCTGATGCCAACCAGCTGAGAGCTGGCCATCCCAAGCACTTACTAGTAAGAGGTCATACCGCAGTTAGGACTCAGAAGTTATGAGATCTTAGTGGTCAATTCTTAAAGAAAACTAATATTCCCACATTTTAAACTGCCTTTTGAAAGGGAAAGGAAATGTAACTTAGGAATTTGGAGAGACTCAGGTGGAAAAAAAAAATCTCTCTGACTGCCGCCAATGAGCCAGTCAGCCTAACCACATTTCTGTCCCCCTTTCCCACTGTCATTGAGTGTATAATGGGCGTGGGGCACTAGCCATGGGGGCACATGGAGGTCAGAGGACAAGAGAGGAGAGCTGGGTCTCCTCTTCCACTTCATGTGGACTCAGCTTGGCAGGTTTGCACAGCCAGACCCACTGCTCACTGAAGCATCTTGCCAGCCCCAGTTTTCTTTTCTTTCTCAAACAATGGCATGTATGTATTAAAAAAAAAAACAACAAAAATATTTACTTTGTCATTCTCTGGAGGGTTTAAAATAGTACTGAATTGGACGAGGAGACAAAGTATAAAAAATATGCATCAACAAGAAAACCACTTTAGTAAGGGAAAATCTGCTAAAATTAATACCACAGACCATGAGTTCTTTAAAAGCTTAGTTAAAAAGGAAAGTTTTTTTTCCTGACAAGCAGTTTGAACAGAAGTGTGAGAGGAAAGGTTAAGAAGGCTGAAATGACCACACACGTGCCGGCTCTGTGGTCTAGCCCAGCCACTACAAAGCAAACACACACATAAACACGGGCAGGAGAGGTGGCTGGGAGGCTAAGCGCTGGCACTGCTCTTCCAGAGGACCTGGGTTCAATTCCCAGCACCCACACGGCAGCTCACAACTGTCTGTAACTCCTGTCCCAGGGGATCTGACATTCTCAAGCAGACATACACACAGTCAAATCACCAATGTACATAAAATAAAAACATTTCTTAAGAAAGAGCGCATGAAGCTGGGAGGGAAAAATGACAGTAGGAGCTGGAGAGGAGTGGCTGGGGTAGATTTGATCAGAGCACACACACAGTATAAATATTTAATCAATATTTTTAAACAAAAATTAGTTGTTAGAAAATATTACAATATAACAGTTACTAGTTTTAGTTCAAAATCTAGAAAGTATCATAGAATACTTACCTGAAATACTTTGCCAAATGATGAAAACAGAATTTAGGTATCAAAAGATAAGAGAAGGCACCAAACAGTGTAAATGTCACGGATGGATCAGAAAGCACCTGGAGAAGCTGCTGCTAGTCCACTGGCTGTCTGACATCACACCGGGTTAGTTATTAGAGAACATCATGGTATCAAATCGCAATAGCAAAGACTTACCTAAGATGCCAAAACAGAAACTGCCCAATCCTCCGATTATCAAGTGCTCTTTCTAATAGGAATCTGGAGAGGGCACAATCGAGAAAAGGCTCATATTTCAAAACTTGCACCAATTGTAAAAGATACTGAGAGAGTTCTTCATCACTGAAAGAAACAAAAGGGAGAGAAACTCAGCCACCTGTAACATGAAAGGACCCTTCCCTACCAACTGTCACATGCCCTGGCTCATGTGCGTGGGTCTCCTGGACCAGGCCTGTCATGTGCTTACATTCGCTGTACCACGTGATTATACATAAAAACTGCCAGGAGTCGTGCCCACTGCCCCCAAATAACATAATTATTTTGTGTGTGTGTGTGTGTGTGTGTGTGTGTGTGTGTGTGTGATGTATGTGGTATGTGTACCAGTGTTCAGAGGACAATGTGGTGGAGTGAATCTGTCTAGATAGGTTCCAGGGGTCAATAAGGACATCAGGGTTCTGAGACAAAGTTTCTCCATGTCCACTTATAAAAACCTATAGCTACTAGAAACAACAAATATAAAGTGGGAGGCTGCTTCTCCTAGTCATAGGATTCTACATCTCAGACTAATACAGAGGTTACATAGTTCCTTCTGCCTATCAAACTATTCAAAATAGATCTGATTTTAAAAGCAAGGAAAGACCATAGCCAGGATGGGGACAGGAAGATCAGTCTGAGCTTGACAACTAGCTAGCCTGGGCTACACGGTGAGTTCAAGGGCAGATCCCATGTGAAAATAAATAAACTTGCCTCCATCCTAAAATACCAACCCTTCTTATTTGGGGCAATTAATAGACTATGGGGAAGGAAAGAGGGGACAGAGGCATGGCTGCTCAGTTTAGAAGTGCTGGCCTCCAGGGTTGGCCAAGGGCAGGCGCTTGGAAACCAAGGTTTCAGAACTCGGTCCTGTAGTGAAAGGGGAAAGTGGCCTTCCCACACCTAAAGTGTTCATGCAGCAGTAAGGGCTGCACCGCAGAGCCAGCAGAGGGCGCTAAGATCCCACACAAGACCTGGCCACCAGTGCTCACACACATTCCTTGCCCACTCTGGTAACTCCTTGCCCCATGATGGTGCCAGAAAAGAGATACCTCATCTGTCGAAGGCAGCCTACAGCGTATTCCCGGACATACTGGTCTGGATAGTTGAAATCCAGGAGTTCCAGGGCTTCCCTGGGGGGCAGTTTGGGCCATATCTGCAGGAGCGCCTGAAGCTGTTTAAAATGAAAACTGGGTCAGAAGTTTGGTGGACAAAAGTAACTTACCTTTCCCGGCACATGGGAGCACAGATGAGTCAAAACAAGGAAAAAATTTAACTACTGATGCCTCAAACATCCTGGCAGATGCAGACTAACAAAGGTTGCCTTTGTTTCTGAAACATTCTGTGTACGTTTAAAAGGTTATTCTGTGCCTACCAAAAACAAAGTAAGACACTGCAGGTATCTACAGTGATTAACCACCGCATAATTTAAGAACAAAACAACTATAAATAAGCCAAGTCTCAAGCTAAGTAAAGACATATATACTAAGAAAGTCAATAACTCATTTTAAAACTACAAAGTATGTATGTATGTATGTATGTATGTATGTACGTATGTATAGTATGTATGTATGTGTTTGTCTGAGGCAGAGTTTCTCTGTGTAGCTGTGGCTGTCCTGGAACTCTGTCTGTACACTAGGTTAGTCTAGAACTCAGAGATCAGCCTGTCTCTGCCTCTGAGTGCTGAGATTTAAGGTACACACACCACCAAGCCCATCTGCCTTTAGATGAATGTTTAAAGAAATCTATTACTTTACAGACTTTTTATTAGCCAGAACAGCTCGAGCTCCTCAGATCAGAAATAAAAGTGAGTGGTCCACGAGAACTGAACAGTGCCTACATTCTGTTTATGGCTAATAAATCCTGTTATAAATGCTACAGGACATTAGACGACAAGACTCCCTGGGCAAGAGCTGGAGCTGCATGTGAAGACATAGCTGTGGCCACACCCAGGTCTTCAGAAGAGGAACTCTGCCATGGCTCTGTGAGATGTGGAGCCCTTAAAGGCTGAGACAGGAGGACTGGACATTTGAGAGAGGCTAAGGTTACATAGTAACAAAACAAAACATCCAACAAATGGAAATACTTCTGCGGAAAGACATTTTACACAAAATCAGAGTCACACACACACACACACACACACACACACACACACACACTTGTTATTTGGGGGAAAGAAAGTGGAGGGAGAGAAGGAAGAGATGGGAGAGGGAGGGACAAGGAATTTTCTGTCACCTGAGCAACATCTTCAAGTTTATTCCACTTGATTGACAAGAGTAGTTTTGGCAGTGACTGAGGGAAATTTTCTCGGCAGTCTTGCCGTAGAGTCCAAATAAGGTCCATTTCGTTCTCACACAGCTGAGACAGGGGGTCCCTGTCCAAGATTTCTTTCAGCACAGCAAGAAATTTTTTTCCACCACGACTCTTTAAGAAAGTAAAATGGCCATTATGGAATTTAACTGTGCAACCGTTCAGCAAATTTATATACAATGACTTTATAATTGTGAGCTTTACCAACTGAAATTCTGTACTAGGTTCACTAACGTGGCTCCTTTTAAGAAGTCTGCATTGTTCTGTGTTAATAGGTTATGAGTTATGTATAAAATCCAAGTGCAAACACTAGATGGCACTATTGCTTTTAGGTTAAATATATTGTACCATTTAAATAGCTTATAAAGTTATTGTTTGAGTTAAATTTTTTCTTTAACTTGCTCTGTAGATCAGGCTAGTGAGCCTCTGCCTCCCAAGTGCTGGGATTAAAGTCATGCCAGGTGGCAAGCACTTTTATCTCCTGAGCCAACTCACCATCTCCTGATTTCTACCAACCCTCAGCTCCCTACCCCAAGATAGCCCAAACATATAACGAATATGAAGATGCGTAGCATATAATATCAAAACCAACACACACTATCGCTCCTGAGCCAACTCACCATCTCCTGATTTCTACCAACCCTCAGTTCCCTACCCCAAGATAGCCCAAACATATAAGGAATATGAAGATGTGTAGCATATAATATCAAAAAACAACACACACTATCGCTGGCAGAGGTCTCAGTCTGTTCCCAGCTCAGTACATGAGACTACATGTCTGCCTTTTGCCAAAGCCCGTCCTGCCGAAGCTGGCTCTGTCTTTCTAGAGCTTTGAATTCGCTCTCTCCTTCCCGAGGCTGGCTGCTGTCAATCCCACTTAGCAGTTAGCTGAGGCGTACTCTCGAAAGCCAGTTACCTTTTCCTCATGCTCAGCTGTATTGTCACAAGAAGGAAAACACCAGCAACCTTAGTTTAGAATCAACAGATAGCACAATCGCTGGGCACAGAACCTAGAATCCTAATTTCACCAACTCTTCTAAGTTGGAAATCATCAGTGGCAGATCCGCCACTCTAACAGCCTCCAGCCTACCTCGTGTCTTCTTGTTCTCCAAGTCCAAAAGGACCAACCATCCATCCCCTCCTTCTGCCCTCCCTCTTCCTCTTTGCTACTTGAAAGAACACAGCCTCCTTAGCTAGCTGACACTAAGATAGCATTGGAATTCTGTGGTGTGCACTAGCAACTACCGTGGGCCATCCCTGAATTTATGCAGAAACGGGCTTCCCATTCAAGTCATACAAGCCACCAACAGAGCCACATTTAGGCAGCACTGGGATGCGCACACTTATCCACACTCACAGACTGCTTCCCCGTTACATCTCTCACACATTCCTTACAACAGATGAGGTGAAGGCCCCTCCTATCACAGAGCTCTGCAGTGAGAACCAGATGGAGCTTGGTACTTACTGACACATTAGCACTGTCTCCGCTGGCAAGCTCAGCTGCCTTCTCAATGATCTGTTGGAAAAAATAAAAATTTACATTTTTATCCTGATATTTGTAAAATTTCCAGTTAATAACTATGTTTGCACTTAGATTACAAGAGACTGCACATGCTTGGCACTCAAGCTTTTATAAATGGAAACAAAATTAACAAATGAAACAAGACCCTAAATCAGTGTCCCCCAAGGGCTTCAAACAATGGCGTCACTGAGGGGACTGCAGAGCAAGGCCATCGCTAGCTCGCTCGCTCGCTCACAGACTGCTCCTAGACAGGTTAAGGAGGGGTCACGAGGGTGGGGGCTGAAGTGGTGGCATGTGCTGCCCAGAACTCACATGGTGGTTCAGTCACCTGTAAATGCAGTTTCAGGGATCTGATGTCATTTTTGGCCTCCCTGAGAACTGCAGGCATACGGTACACAGATATGTGTGTCGGCAAAAGACTCCACATATAAAATAAAAATAAGCTAAAATATTTTAAAAGGTCCTAAGGGAGAGTCCCACCTACACTGTCCAGCAGCCTGAGCAGGTAGAAGACACACAGAGGCCCACCTGCTGCCAGGCAATGTGGATGGAGAACATCCAGAGAGCAGCCTGCAGCCACATGGCACGGGTGTGCTGTATACACAGAGGCCCACTTGCTGTGGAGTGGGCAGAGGAGGGCACCCAGAGGCCCACCAGCCACGTGGCCTGCCCACAGTGGGAGCCACTGCAATGTGCAAGTATGTGGTGGACAAGTGTGGAGAAAGAGAAAGAAGCACAGCATATGAAGAGAGCTGGAACTGGAGACGGGGGGTAGAAAGGAACAGCCTGTCCTGAGCAGCCAGCCCGGCCACCCAAGGCCATGGTGAGGTCCCAGCCAGTACTGCCACCTGAGGGCCATGTCCGGGTCTGTGTTGATGTCCATGGCTCCTATTACCACTAGAGATGTGCAGATGTCCCTGGTCTGGCAGCCACCCGGGCAGCAGAGTGGAACTGGCCCTGGTAACAGGGCCTTGGGTGAGCTGTGAGCATGAGAGTTGACTCTGCCAGCCACTCATCTGCCACAAGGCAACATGGAAACGAAGGTGGTGTGTGTTTCTCCCATCCCCATCAGCTGGAGTCTGGAGAGCTGGCCCTGGGGTCATGAGTGCTGATGGCCTGGCCCTACTGTTGAGTGACTTGCAGCAGCACTTAGGAGATCAGGCTCTGAGCACACCTGGGCAACGCAGTGGAGCTGGCACTAGTGACATGAGTGCAGGCGAGTCATCCGGAGAGCATGGGAGAGCTCACCCTGTTTCTTGCTGGTTAAGGCATTGGGTGAGCTATCCAGGGCAGGGCTACAGAGTTCGCCCTGGTGGTATGGGTAAGGGAGAGCTGGTGAGCTGACCACTTAGCTACCACCCACGCCCACATCCAGGGCTTTGATTGGCCCATCCCAGCATCTACCTCATTTATGAAGTGCCCAGGCACATCAAGACCAGTCTTGCTGATCCAAAGCTGCAGGATCCCCGTGACACAGGGGAACAATAGGATATCCAACAAGAGTCCTGGTGAGTGAGGACCCGGTATTGATAAAATATCAGAAGCCAGAGGCCTGGAAGCAGACCAATGACTCATTGCAGTGAACATTTACAAGCTAAGATGTGTGAGACACAATGTGACGCACTACGGCTTCCAGGATACTGTCTATGCTTTGTTTGTTTTTTTGTTTGTTTATTTTATTTTCCTTTGGTGGGTGGGGGGGTTGTAAGGGCAGAGAGCACATAGACAGGGGTGGAAGATGAGCCAGCTAGGGTGCATGCTGTGGAACTCACAAAAAACCTGTAAAATGGTTTTGGAAAAGTTACAAGTAAGCCTTATTACACTTGACTTTTTATAGTTGTCAGCTATCAAGGGCTAAGGTGCGTGTAAGTCAAGAGGAAAGCATTTGCCTAGTATGTGCGAGGTCCTGAAGGCCCAGAATCTACAGCAAGTCTGAGCCCAGTCTACTGAGGGATGCCGTGAAATGAAAGGAAGGATGGCAGCAAGTGAGTGGAGAGCGGGAGAGCAGGAAAGGAGGGAAATTTAAAAAGCAGATGCGAAAGCTGCGAGCGGCGGCTTGGTGGAGGTGCAGCTCAGTGGTAGAGTGGTTCCTAGCGCTTGGCTGATCCCCAGCGCTGCGGGAAAAGTCCTACAGAAGCACTGATGCAGCTCTCACTTCCCTCGGTTCATAGAGACGGCTCTTGAAGATCGGAACCTGCCAATGTTGGGGAGACAGGAGAGACTCAGAAGTCCCAGCCTGGGATGTTAAAAATGGTCATTCCCAGCCTACTGCACAGGTGGTTTCTAAGGTCAAGTGAGAGTAGTCACTACTATTGAGCTTTGGTCATAAAATCCCCTTGTAAAACAGGAGGTAAAGAGGACAGTGGCAGTGCAGAGTGACTCAGTGACACTGAACAAACACCACAGCTGACAACGGTTACCAGAAGACTGCAGTGCAGCACCTGAAGCAGTGGCCGTGAACAAGCCCGCATCTAAGGATAGATTCCGGAGCACAGAAATGTATCACATCAACCATGTTTAGTTTTTCCCTCCTCAGTACGTATAAAAACGGCAAGTTCTTAACATAGCAGCCGTTTTAGGAAACACAGTTCTTTCTTTGGTTTTAATTTACCAGTCAGAATAGTATTTTAATCTTATTACAAACTGGTGCTTGGACCCAGGACCTTGCATGTGCTGGGCACACACTCTGCCGCTGAGCTGCATCCACAGCTCGCTCGCTCTTTATTTTTTATGTTTTGAGAAAGAACCGCTTTATAAAGCCCAGGGCAATTTGGAAATCACAATCCCCCTGCCGCGGCATCTCCAGCACTGGGATTATGGCTGTGAGGCACCATACTGGACAAAAGAACTTTTTTCTTTTTCTAGACAGGGTTTCTCTTTGTAGCCCTGGCTGTTCTGGAACTCCATAGACCAGGCTGGCTTTGAACTTAGAGATTCACCTGCCTCTGTCTCCAAAGTGCTGGAATTAAAGGGGTGTGCCACCAATGACTGGCTAAAAGGCATTCTTAAAGACTTTATAATAATAAATTGGTTCTTGGGTGGATACAACTGATAAAGTACAAATGACTAAAGCAGCACTGAACTACACAAATTAATTTTGCATAAGACTCTAGAAACCATCTCTGGGACTCACTGAGTACATAGTTCTGTATTTGTGAGTTCTGCTTAGCATGTGTGAGGCTCTAAGGTCCACCGCTCCCCCAATGCTACAACACACACAAGACTCTTATACAAGTCTGTCGGTGCTCAGCATGAAAATGAACGGAGTGTGTAAGTAGATTAATTTAAATAGTATTTAGTACTTTAAATGCAGCCTTTTCTCACTTGGGCCAAGAAATCTCTTGTGCATGTTTGTCCAAAGATTTCTGTATTAAAATCAATACCAGGGGCTGGAGAGATGGTTAAGAGCACTGACTGCTCTTCTGAGTTCAAATCCCAGCAACCACATGGTAGCTAACAACCATCTGTAATGAGATCAGATACCCTCTTCTGGAGTGTCTGAAGACAGCTACAGCATACTTACATACTTACTTACATACATACATACATACATACATACATACATACATAAATCTCTTTAAAAAATCAATACCAATCATACCTAGGAGAGGGAGGAATATCACACTTGAAAATCAAAACATTTTAGAGGCTGGAGAGATAGATGGCTCAGTGGTTAGGAGCATCGCCCTTCCAGAGTACCCAGGCTCAGTGGCCAGCAACTACATGGCAGCTCCTAACAGTCTGTAAGGATTCCCAGGTTCATCTTTGGACCTCCCTGTACACCAGGCATTCATATTCATAGGCAAAAACCTTATACACATAAAATTACAAACACAGTAAGATAAGAGAACACTAGGAGAGGGCTGGGGATGGTGCTCCGTGGCTAAGGACGCAGCTCCAAGACCTGGGCTCAACCTCTAGTAGCAGAGGGGAGGGAGAATATGACACCTCCGCTGTCCTAACATATAAATCGTTACAGTCCTGTTTCAGCCACCACTAAACAGTCTCATTTCAGAAACATGCATGAAGCTTATAAACTAAGGATGTATTCTGAAACAGAAATCCTTGCCACAGATTCTATGGAGTCACTGCCAGGGATGGTACCTCACTCCTGGAGTCCTAACTCTTGGAAGGTGGAGGTAAGAAGACTGTCACAGAAGGCTAAGTGTGACCTCCACAGCGAGTTCGAGGCTGTACTGGCTAGAGTGGGGCACTCACTGTCTGAGCAGCCACTGTCCTCCAGGTCCTGACAACAGTCATACCTGGCAGGCAGAGTCACCTCTTCTCTCACTGCATCCATATCTCTGAATCGACATGATGGCATTTTATACACCTCACTGCACACTCATAGCTATGTGCGAATACACCTAAGAGGCTCTTTACCTTAAAGGGAAATCAAACAACTAAATCTCTCTTTACAAACACGGCTCCTGAACGCCAGAGACGCCATGTTTCATTTGGTCAGTGATAAGCACACACCAGCTGCCATGGTGCACAGCTTCCACTGGATCTCACTGTCCATCAACAGTTCTGAAAGAGAACTAGACACACTGAGGTTGGGTGACCATGCACGCCTAGGAATAATGCAAGGGCTTTGTGCATCGTGGCCCTTTAATTAGCTTACCTTATCGAAGGGGGGATAATAACACGGCTGCTTCTTATTCTCTGGGAACGTAATGTGCAAGGCGGTGGCGTTCTCAGCATATGGGTTCGTCTGCACAGTCCCCATGGGATTCAGCATTTCTTCCAGCTCATCTAGAACATGCAAAGAATCTGGATTTTTATTTGGATAATTAAGAAAATGTTTTTGGAACTGAACTTTAAAAATCAGAAGTCTGGAATTCATGAAAATGTGCTAAAGGTTGTGTCACCTAAGCAAGTTTAGCGAACTGTGTCAGTAAGCCTTTAGGCACATGAGAAGGACTTCATTGCTCTTGATCATCAAGAGAAGTCTAACTGGAGAACACACACTTTTACTGTTTTCTATCTCTGCGGCGAGCTCATCTGCCGGTCAGGACAACATAAGCACTAAAGCTTGCTATAAAGAAGGCACTGTTGCTTAGAAGGTTTCCTCTAACACCTACAAAAATAAATGTTTAAAACACGAATACTCTCATTAAAATTGCATATATAATACATAGTTAATACAGCATATAATTATATAATATACTTACATAATGTAATATACTGTATATATGTTATATATAATATACATATGCATATACACACGAGAATTTCATATCTATAGCAAAATACTCTAAGTCAATTTGAGTATAAATAATAGGTAGGCATGGTGGCATACACTTTTAATCCCAAAATTCTGGATGCAGAGGCAGATGAATCTCTGTGAGTTAAAGGCCAGCCTGACCAAAATAGTGAGTTTCAAGTCAGCCACATAGAGAGATCTTGTCTCAAAACAAAGCAAAACAACATAAAAGAATAAATAACCAAGACAGTTTTTAGTTTTTTACTGAAATATGACAATAGTGAGTCAGAGAAACACTGACTCGTGCACCAGTAAGACACTAGCTGCTTGCCAGAACTAAGCACTGCCGTTAAGAATCTTAGCCAGTGTTGGTGGCACATACCTTTAATCCCAGCAGCCGGGTCTCTTGAGTTGGAAGCCAGCCTGGTCTACAGGGTTCTAGGACAGTCAGAGCTACACAGAGAAACCCTGTATTGGAAACTAAAAAAAAAAAACAAAAAACAAAAAACAAAAAACAAATCTTACCAGGAAACGAAGACCAGCTATGCAATATGACGTCTCCAGACCTCAGCTGTCCTTTGAAGTCAAAAACCATGGTATTTACCCATGCGACAGGATAATGCTGTTGAAAAGAGCACTGCATAAATAAACCCAGAACGGACTCCAAGGAATCACAGAACCCGTGCCCCATGTTTCAATGTAAGTACTAGACATTTCTGATGTTCTAGGTAATTTCCAAAAATTTATGCAAATTGAAAACAATATAGTAGCCATTTCAGTATCTTCATAACTTTTAAGAACAATTTGACAGTCTAATTAATATACCACAATAAAACAGTATGCACACGGACAGAAACATTTCTGCAACTGAGGGAGAGGTTCTAAATGATTAATACAAGATGGGTGTACAGTAGATCCTAGCATGGGAGGAGGCAATGCCTCTGTGCACTGCAGGAATTACTTACATTGTTAAGAGAGGGGCACTTTTCACATGTGGTGCCTCACACCTGCATGGCTCGGGCAGCCAAGGAGGAACAACTACAACGAGTTTGAGGCCAGCCTGGGCTACACAGCAGAACAGCCTGCTCTACAGAATGAGATGTTGTTTGTTTTTCAAAAAGCAGGGCACATGGCCTTAAAATGTAGCACAGCAAGTTGCACAGTGAGAGAGCCTGCCTTGAAAACAACACAAGCGGCACTCTGCAGCACGGCTCTGACGAAGGCATTCAAATGGCATGCCGACTTTTTTGGTTTTGGTTTTTTTTTTTTTTTTTTTTTGAAGGATTTAGAGTACTTGTCTAGCAAGCAGGACACTCTCAGTTGGATTCCCAACCCTGCATAAAACTGGTGGAGTGGCTCACCCCTGCACTGCTAGCCCTTGGGAATGAATGCAGAAGAATTAGGAGTTCAAGGTCATCCTTAGCTAAATAGCCTGCTAAGGCCAGCCTGGGTCACAATCTTTAAATATGCATAAGACAAACAAATAAATGTATGTGTGTTTACATATATATATATATATATATATATATACACATTTTTTGAAACCTTTGAGAATTTTATTATCAAGATAAGAAAACCCAGAAAGGAACCATCCCTTCTATGATGTTTGAGACATTACAATTTATTTTCATAATAAGAGGAATATATCATAATAATCAGAGACTCCTGCTTAAGTTCCCAGACCTTCCTTCCCATCTTCAGGGCTGTTGTAGACCAGGCTGGTCTCAAGCTCACTACAAAAGCAAGGATGACAGGACAGGAACTTAGAGAGTTCAAGGTCATCCTTGGCCACAATCTATGGGCTAGCCTGGGCTATGAGAGACTCTATCTGGTGTGGGAGAGGGAGGGAGTGAAGACTGGGCTGAGCGGGGGATGGAGGGAGGGAGAGAGCATACGAGCGAGCATGAGAAAGGGGAAGTAAATCATTTGACTAGTAACATGCAATGGAAAGGTCAGGCCTGTGGGTCAGTGGTAACCCAGAGCGCACAGGAGGCCCTGGCATTCCACAGCACTGGAAAAACAAATGAAACAAAACCACTGCTGGTTCCCAGACACTTCTGGTGGCACACACTTTTCCTCAGGAGAGAGGCAAGGAGACAGAGCTCTAGTGATTCTCAGGGCAGTCTGAACTGCACAGAAAGACCCTGTCTTTAAAAACATGTAATACATGTGTGTGCATGCCTCTGTGTGTGTGTGTGTGTGTGTGTGTGTGTGTGTGTGTGTGTGTGTGTGTTGAGAAGGCCTGATTTTTCACATTAAAAACTGACATCACTTATGCTTCTGTGTCTGAAAGTCACATCAGGTGTGCTGAGTGAAGTACAACCTATGAGCTTCCTAAAATTTAAAAAACAAAAATCTTAATTTTCAAATATACACAGTACCTAGAATTCTGATTAAGGTACTATGGACCGGTATTTTAAAAATGTCTTTACTTTCCATGTCCAGTGACTCATACTTGCTAGTCCCACCATGCATAGGCTGAGGCAGGGGTGTCACAGTGGCTTCAAGGCCAGCCTGAGCTACATGCAGGATGAGTTCTGGGCCACCCTATGGTTTTATGCATCTGCATCATGAAATCTCTTCAAATAGATTTGAGAAAAGAACATAAAATTGACACGAACTCGGAAACTCATTATCTTCTTGAAATTAGTTCTTAGAGTTCAAGTCACACAAAATGATTTAACTTGTTACTCAATTATCCCAGAGCCTTAAAATGTCCCATTATATAAACAATTTTCTGGTTATAATTTCATTACCACTTTCCCGGCTTTCCTGATGGTCTGATACTTAGAGGGATTAATAGTCTTTGTTGATTTCTTCGTTTTTACTTTATCCAAAACTGCATAAACAGCAAAACATAATCGAGCCATTCTTGGTAAGTCACAAATATTAATATCAAATTCCAGTTGTTCATTCCAAATATGGTCGTTCTTTCCTGATATCTCTGAGCTTACGACGGTTTTACACAGGAGCTCGGTTCCGTGAAAAAGCCCAGCTCGGACATGAACCTGTGATGGGGGAAGAGAACCATCTTGAGTACTGCATCCTGAGGAACCCACTCAAGGACAATGAGGACATGGCAGAGCCATGTAACAACAACAGTTGGGACAGTCGCCTACAGGCATCAGAGAGCACTCAATACACGATGCTGAGGTAATCTGCCTTTCCCTTAGTAAGTGGAGTAGCTACAACAGCTAATACTGGTCAAAACACCAGTGTTCTCCATGGAGGAATGGAACTAGAGAAAAGGGTTAAGGCTAGCCTCAGCTACACTGCAACTTTGAGACCAGGATGGACAATGTGAGACTATCTCAGAAAACCTAACCAAACAAAAGAAAGAATAACTTATGAATGCGTCATCATCTGCTATCAGGCATCTAAAGACATTCTACCTTATGTACAATCACACCGAGTATCTAAAGACATTCTACCTTATGTATAATCCCACCAAGTATCTAAAGACATTCTACCTTACGTACAATCACGCCGAGTATCTAAAGACATTCTACCTTATGTACAATCCTGCCAATCACACACAGGAGGATGCAGAGCAAGCGTGAAATGTCTAGTAAGATTTACTAGTCCAGGGATGTAGCTCAGGTGACAGATACTTGCCTAGCATGCACAGAGCCTCCAGTTTGATAGCCAGCACTGTGTGTAAATTAAAATGAGCAGCTCTGATTACCCTTTGCTCCTGTATCTTTAGTAGCACCCTGACATGGCATACAGGAACTACTTGCCAGCACAAGAAATGCCATGAGAAATGAAAATGGATTAACTTCATCCAGTCCCTTGTAAACAGATGTGTGTGCAAGCATGTGTGCTCACGTGTGTGCAGCTAGAGGAAGAGGCCTACATTGGGAAGTTTCCTCTTCCTCTTTCCCTGTCCACTGTACGTTTAAAATGAGTTCTCTGGGTAAACTGGACCTTATTAATTCAGCTTGACTGGTCAGTAGCTCCAGGGATGCACCTCAGAAGAGTGATGTGCTCTCCTCTGAGGAGCCTGTACTCAGTATCTGGGCACTTCTGACTTTCTCTCTCCCAACACTCATGACGAAACTCAAATCCTTAATAAAATCTCCCTGCACTCGGGTGGTGGGGCCAGGTAGATCTCTAGAGGCCAGCTTGGTATATAAAGTTCCAGGACAGCCAGGACTACAGAAAAACACTGACTCAAAACAAAACAAAAACAAAGCCGGGCAGTAGTGGCACACGCCTTTAATCCCAGCACTCGGGAGGCAGAGGCAGGCAGATTTCTGAGTTCGAGGCCAGCCTGGTCTACAGAGTGAGTTCCAGGACAGCCAGAGCTACACAGAGAAACCTTGTCTGGAAAAAACTAAAAAACAAACAAACAAACAAACAAAAAAAACAGCTCTACATGGCGGAGGAGGAGCAGCAGCGGCCAGCAGAACTGCTTAGTGCAGCAAGGCCTCCCAGGAGGAGCCCTGCATGGACCCAACACCCAACAGACAGGTATCAAGCAGGGCAGCACCACAGACTTGAAGACAAGTTCATAGGCCTGTCTATGTAATATGACACATATTTACTCATTAAATAATCATACATGGGATTTAATTCTTTTTGACAGAGATTGAAGGTATAACATTTAGTGTAAAGATTATCCTTGTGTGATTCCAATGTTGTCTTCTCTGCCCTCATTTCACTTAGGACACCGGCATTGTAATGCTTATGTCAGGAAACTCCTGTCTCAAGTTTGTGTAAGCAGCACTTACCACTTACTCTCGGCCTTGTCAATAAAAAATACAATAAAAAAAATCAGCCAATGGCTGAGCAGAAGAGAGAATCGAGTGGAACTTCCATCAGCCAGGGGAGGGGAAAGAGAGAAGAAAGGTAGATTCAGCTGCAAGGAGGCGAGAGAGGAGACATCATGGGAAAATACACCTGAAGCCCAGAAAGCCAGACCAATACTAAAATGCAAGTATCTCGAGGATTTTGCCTGGGAGATAGCCCAATTAGCCTAGAGGATTAAAATAAATCAGTGACTGCCCAGGATTGTGCAGTAAAGCTTGATTAAATAAATCTTGGTCTCTCTGTGTCATTACTGGGGTACTAGCTAGGATAAAGTATTAATTTACTGATTACATTTATAGTAATATAATTTGCTACAGTAGGTTGTCACATATTCCAGGCTGACCATTCAAATGCTGGTCCACCTTGCTCCAACTCCCCAAGCCTCTGCCATGGCTCCTCTGTTCCTTCCCATGAGAAACTCTCTGAGCATCACAAGCTTATCGGCAGGCAGGTCTCCAAACGCACAAGCCTTCCTTCCATAATCATTGATCTTTTCTACCACGTAAGGATAGCATCAGCATCCATTTAGACATTTTGTCTTTCACTTTCAATCCACCAAAAATTTATTAGAATGTATCTACAGTAGAATCTTAAATGAAGAATGGAGTAACTCAATTACTATTAAAAGCATATTTGTGCTGTGACCATGTTCTGGAAAGAACATGAATAAAAGTAATTTATAGTTGGATGCCAGGAATATTGGTGACTGTCAACCCCTAAATGACCTTTGATTTTACTTTTGCTATCTTTTAAATATTTCTAAATTAATATTCTAGGAAGCATTTAAAATGGTTAAAGACTTTTAAAACTGAAAACCTTATTTAGGACCAGGCAGCTTCACTCATGTGCACACACCACACACAGTGAATTAAACATAAAATAAATCTGCCAGGTATAATGGCAGACATCTTTAATCCCAGAACTTGGTGGGTAGAGGGAGGTAGATCTTTGTGAGTTCAAGGCTAGCCTACCCTACATAGCAAGTTCCAGGCCAACCACAGCTACACAGTGAGATCCTGTGCCAATAAATAAACCAATCTTTAAGAAGACTGTTCCTAAGCCAGGCATTGGTGGCATATGGTAGATAAATCTACCTTTAATCTTAGCACTTGGGAGGCAGAGGCAGGTGGATTTCTGAGTTCAAGGCCAGTCTGGTCTACAGGACAGCCAGGGCTACAGAGAAACCCTGTCTTAAAAAAAAAAAGAAGAAAAAGAAGAAAAAGAAGACTGGTCCTTTTCGGAGTTAGGGTGACAGAAAACACAAGGGAGGAAGTTAACAAGCTGTCTAGCTTCTGAATTCCTTGGCTCCAAAATTCCTGGCAGTACCTGCTTTCTCTGTCCTGGAAGTCTAGTCACGTTTTAATTTTGTCTTCTCTCACATCCTAGTACCTACAACTCACTAATTCTTCCATCTCATGTTTTTATATCTTATTTACTTTGTGTGTGCATGAATGTATGTGTGTGAGCATGTATATAGAATCAATGGAAGCTGACTCCCCTCTATCATGTGAGTCACAAGGATGGAACTCAGGGAGCCCGGCCTCGTGCCCACCACAGCCTTTAGCCACCTGCTGTGACAACTCACTCCAGCACTTCCTAGGGGAGACCTGGACTTCATGACCTGTTTCACAGCTAACACATATTCCATCAGTTATTTGCCTCACTTCCACTCCCCAAGCACCTATCTCCCCTCCTCTCACACTCTGAGACCAATCTAATTACTGTTTGCTCGGTCTAGGGCTGACGGAGCAGTGTCAAGTGAGAAGCTATTAATTAAGCACTGGGGGGCCACTCCTTATCTCACCCTCACTCATCAATACTACACACCTTTTACTCTCATGAGATGAGCCAGAGTCACAGTCAGTAAGTTACAAATGTTTCCAAAGCCTGTTAAACTATCTTTCTTAGAGAGGTTTTCTGTTACTTGATGGTATCTTGACATGACAGGATACCTTCTGTAATCAATTCAATTTAGAAGTTGTAGCATATTAGATCAATGAGACAGTATCTCATTATTAGTTGAGGTATTTTTTAAAATATTACAATCAAATTTATGTACCTAATATAAAAATCAGGTTTTGATCCTTAACAAGCAGAGACACAGCATTGTTAATAAAGAGTAAAGTCATTTGGGAGTGGTACACTGCAACGGGATAGCAGAGCTTGAAATCTGAAAGATGTTTTCATGGCTCCCGAAGACAGCACACGTACATCTCCATAAAGGCATAAAGAGTGGGTACCATGGACCATCTGCTCACTGTAACCCCTAGTTAGGAACTCTGTGCCCAAGGAGGACTTTAAATCTACCCTGAACTCACAAAATTTTTATTTCCTTAATTACTCACTTTTTAAAATGGATTTTTCGGACTGGTGAGATGGCTCAGACTGCTCTTCCGAAGGTCCTGAGTTCAAATCCCAGTAACCAAATGGTGGCTCACAACCATCCGAAATAAGATCTAATGTCCTCGTCTGGTGTGTCTGAAGACAGCTGCAGTGTACTTACATATAATAATAAATAAATAAATCTCTGGGCTGGAGCAAGCAGGGACTGAGTGAGTGGGCCAACTAGAGTGAGCAGAGGTCCTAAATATTCAATTCCCAACAACCACATGAAGGCTCACAACCATCTGTACAACTACAGTGTACTCACATACATAAAATAAAATAAATAAATCTTTTAAAAAATAGATTTTTCCTATTTATTCATTTTACTTAATGCTTAGGAGTGTTTTGCCTGCATATATGTGAGGTGTCAGATCACTGGAACTGGAGCTAACGATGATGTCATCTACCATGTGAGTGCTGAGAACAGAACTCAGGTCCTTTACAAGAGCAGCCAGTGCCTTTAACCACCAAGCTACCTCTCCAGACCTCTTTATATTTTCTTTGAACTCCTGAACCTCCTGCCTCCTCCCAAGTGCTGAGAGCACAGTCATGCTCTACTACACCCTGCAGAGCAGAGTATCTTCCACCTAATCCTACCCTAAGCCCAGCACAGAGAGACAGACAGACAGACACAGTTTTCAAAGGACACATGATATATTTGTTTGAAAAATTCAAATAAAATAAAACTACCACACAGCAGCGAGGCTTGCCTGCATCAGGCTGGGGTCTCCAAGAACGATTCCATTCCACTGCACTGCCAACCACACTAAATCTACCAGGGAAAAACATGGCTTTACACATTACACTAATACACTAATTCACTTAGTATATCACCCGGCGTATCTGTTTCATAATGATTCACTAAACATACTTGTTTTCAACTGACAGTATCATCAACTGCTAGCTCATAAAAGATTGCATTTATTTTATGACATTATGAATATCATAACTAAGTTTTCCCTTTGTGTATAGACACCTAAATATGTGGCCCATCAGGCACTTATCACATGCACACGTGTGAAATGTATATATACATTTTCTTTAGAGACAGTATCTCACGTAGCTCAGACTGGTCTTGATGTTCTACACAGAAGCATGACCGCGTGATTTTTTGGTTTTTTCGAGACAGGGTTTCTCTGTGTAGCCCTGGCTGTCCTGGAACTCACTTTGTAGACCAGGCTGACCTCGAACTCAGAAATCCGCCTGCCTCTGCCTCCCAAGTGCTGGGACTAAAGGAGTGCACCACCACGCCCAGCTCCGTGGGTTCAACCCCCCAGCTCTTGTCCCCCATGAAGTGAGAGGATTGCATGTGTGCTCCATCATAGCTGGTTATGCAAGGCTGGGGGGTTGAACCCACCTTTGTGCATGGGAGGAAAGCTCTCTGCCAACTGAGCTAAATCCCCACACCTACCAAAACTTTTGTTATTTGTAAGCTGAATATTCTCATTATGTTTTTAAAAGTCAAAACATGAGAGTCCTACAAACTACTTTTGAAATGTGACTAGATAAATCACTAGTAAAGCACATGGAAGACATTTTGAATCAGTCATGTGGGGATTTATTATAAACATGGTATTTCTTACTCCAGTGTGGGGATTTATTATAAACATGGTATTTCTTACTCCAGTGTCCTTAAAATGTTATGTACTTGTTAGCTTCTCTACACGGAACTTAATTCAGAAATATAGTCCACTCAGTGAATGATGACTTTAACAATGAACGTTTTCCAAGGTTCTGCTGATGAAAGAGAGCCCGAGCTCTACAACCACACATGCTCTGAGATCTGCACGGTCACTATGAAATTAAAGCAAGCACCCACCATATATGTGCTGAATAAATACTACTTAACAATAGCTTCAAAACAAAACAAGACAGAATGCCTATAATCTCAACACTCAGGAGGCAGATGCAGGAGGGTCTCTGTGAATTTAGCCTGGTCTGCAGAGCAAATGCTACACCATCAAACTTCTGCATCCCCTGTACGGACAGACACTGACTATAGCCTTAGGTCACAAGCTTTCTCCCCACTTCAGTTGCAGGGTTCAAGTTTCAGTTCTCAATGCTTCTAATCAATTGGAAATGAACCGAGGGGTTCCACAACCCTGCCTCCAAATCCAGTAATTCAGTGTAATGGGCCATGAGCTACGGGAAGCAGGACCACTGGTTTCTTTTCGTAGCTATTAAAAAGGGCAGGGATGAACAGCTGATGAAGTAGTGGCCAACCCAGCGTCCATGTGAACTACGAGCTAAGAATTTTTGTTGTTGTTTTTAAATTAAATTTTATATGTGTAGATGTTTGCCTGCACATAAGTCTGTGTGTCCCCTGGAATTAGAGTCACAAGTGGTTATTAGCTGCTATCTAGGTGCTGGAAATTGAACCCTGGCATTCTGGAACAGCAGGCAGTTTTCTTTTTCTTTTTTCTTTTTTTTTAAGATCTATCTATCTATCTATCTATCTATCTATCTATCTATCTAGTATATGTGTGTATACTGTAGTTCTCTTCATCTATCTATCTATCTATCTATCTATCTATCTATCTATCTATCTATCTATCTATCTATTATATGTGTGTACACTGTAGCTGTCTTCAGACACTCCAGAAGAGGGCATCAGATTTTTGTTACAGATGGTTGTGAGTCACCATGTGGTTGCTGGGATTTGAACTCAGGACCTTTGGAAGAGCCGTCTCCCCAGCCCGCAGGCAGTTTTCTTAACCACTGAGCCATCTCTCCAGCTACTATAGTTTTGTTGTTTGAATTCATATACATGAGTGTATTTCCTTGTACACATGTAAGCACACTGTATGACTGTCAGGTGTTTGCAGAGGCCAAAAGAGGGCACCAAATCCCCTGGAATGCAGTTAAGACAGTCATGAGCTGCCATATGGGGTCTGGGAACCAAAGCTGAGTCCTGTAAAAGAGCAGGTAGTACTCTTAACTGCTGCACCAACTCCACACCTACCTTGTTAGAGAACTTTGATTAAGAGTTCAAAGTAGACATGAATAATTAATCCCTGGCCACTGGTCATTACATTGGTCTCTAGTCTCTTGCCTAATCTTGTGGTCATCAAGTGAGACCAGGATTTAGCCCACATTAGTGGTTCCTCTGATAACTAGCCCTTATCCTAGAGCTATGTAGGGTTAGGGGCTTTTTAGCTACTGGTAAACTCATTAATTTAAAAACAATATCAACAGAACAAGATGAAACTCTTCAACCACTACACAGACACGAAGAGTTTTGGAAGTTCTCTCAGAACTAGGGACTGGGTCAATTTGTATACTAAAAGATCCTCCAGTCAGATACAGTGATGCTCTCATGATTCCAGCACTTGAGATGTGACAGAGGGAAGAACGAGTTTTCAAAGCCAGCCTGTGCTACATATCCTACCCTCACACTGGCCAACTTGCTCACCATAATTAGGATTCTCCTGTCATTCAGGAAATGACACAGGCTTTGCAAGCTCTGTGCCAGAGACCACATTTTAATTTGTTACATCACAATCTGTCAAGGGAAGCTTTGCTCTGACTTAGAGAGGAAAACTACCCAGGCATGCGGTGGTGGTGATGATGGCTACATTAAATGTGCAAACTCACCACACAAAGTATTTAGTGTCCCAGACAATAAAGAAGGAAGACAAACGGACAGAGCTTATCTTGCTACTTACACATATTTTAATTGATTAGGATTGCCACATCACAAGGCTAGGAGGTACTGTGATGAATGCCTACATGTAATGCAGAATCCGCCCGTGTCAGGTTAGGGTACCACAGCAGCCTCTGGAAGCTGCACGCTGAGACCCTTTGCCAATATGAAAAGGTTCCCATGACTACGTCTTTAGGTGGTGTGGTGTTTCTGAACTGTGCCCTTCTCTTTCCTTCCTGAGACCCAGACTATGATCCTGTCAGACCTCCTGGAACTGCCTCACTGTGGGCCCTTGAAACCCACAGCACTCTGCACATCACTCTTGGTTCTCCTCTTTAAGTTTACTAACACTTCCTTCTTGACGCCATTCTGCAACCAAATCAGTTAATTTGTACATAATATACTGTAATCTTTAGGTCTGGGAATTTTAGATTGTTTCCAATATCCCAGGAAAATTGAAGTCTAGAATTCAACTTACTATGCATTGGAAAATGACCTTCAATTCTTGATTATCTGCCTCTACCCCCCCAAGTACTAGGACTATAGACAAGAGCCACCCTGCCTCTTAGCTTCTTGATTCCGGTCTTTGTGTTTGGGGAGCTGTTAGGCTCTATAGCCCAGGCTAGCCTGGGTATCATCCTGCCTCCTCTCTCAAGTAATGGGATCATACGAGTGTGTCGTCATTCAGTTTAGCTTTGGTTTCTCAGCTGAGACTTCCGTCCTTTACATATTCTGTCTCTGTGACACCTGCATCACGTCAGCATTCCATTTGATGACTGTCACTGACCATACAACCTGGAGTTTTCTTGGTTTTTTGTACGCCAAGTGTTTCTCAATTGTACCTCAGACAGTCTATTAGTAATGAAATGCTGGGTTGTGTGCACATCCAGTGCAGAGCCCTGCCTTTTTATCTGAGGCACCTCAATGAGCCTTCTCAGTCACTTACAGCTCCAATACTTCAGTGCTTGTGTAGGGCTACTGCGCATGTGCACATACCAACCAGTCTGAGAATGAAGGCAGAGGTCCTCACATGCACAGTCAAGGAATAAGATGAACAGCATATGAAAGTTAACTGTACTTTCCAAACTCCACTTATTCTGTAATCTTACAAGTAATTTACTGTAACTCCAGGATCTTTCTCATCCAACCAGAAAGTTGGGGTTTTATACATGTGTACTTTGTGCAAGCTACGCTAAGCATTTTCTGTTCACAAAAAGCAGGAAGAAAGGGGTGTGATGATGTAGCATACTCTTGGGATTACAGCACCTCTAATGGAAAGAAAACTAGCTTTAGATTTAGGATTCAGCCCATCCTGAAAGCTAACCCAGAGACTGCTGCCACTGCTGCCTAGTTAGACACTAGAGTAAATGAGAAGAAACTAACAGAGCTGGCCAATGGCTCAGGGAGTAAAATGCTTCCCACAGAGAAAGGAGAGAACCTACCAATTTCCCAGTTATCCTGACCTCCACACAAATACCAAGTGACTACACTCAAATACGCAAAATAGATAAAAGAAAAAAATTAATTTAATAGAGAAAAATAACAAGGAGACTGAAGCTAAGGTGAATTTCGGCTGTCTTTCCAACTAGGGTAGCTCCTGGCTTCTCTCTATGCTTCAACTGCCTAATGTGATCTTCTGTACCATGAGCAAGTGAACTAAGGCATGTGCTGATTTCATGGCAGCACATGCCTACATAAGATGTACATGTCTGGCAGCATGTGTACATAAGACACACATGTGTGTGGCAGCACATGCCTATAACCCCAGCAGTTGGGAGATAGGAGGATCAAAAGTCTGAGGTCATCCTTGACTGTGAGTGAGGTTGAAATGAGCCTGGACCACATGAGACACTATCACAAAAAAACAAACAAAGCTATGTATACACAAAAGATGAAAAAACTCAGAACTGGGCCACGACTGAGCAGGAAGCTGGAGAGCAGAGCGCAGTGAATCATCCCTGAGCAGCTGAGAGGACTGCACTCTGGGGACTACATGTGCTACTCCTAAGAACCGCGTCACAGAAGGACTCTCTTCATTGAGCCTGGCCTAGCTGGTGATTCTTTAAAGGGATTCTACAGCTCAAATGACTCCTCAGGCTGAGAGGACTCACTGCTTTTCCAGAAGGCCAACCTCAGTTCCTAGCACCTAAAAAGGGCGGCTCATAGCCACCTCTTCAGGCCTCCTTGGGCACCTACATAACAGGGCTTATACATACTCACATGAGCATGTGACATTTGCTCGTTCATGCACGCGCGCACACGCGCGCGCACACACACACACACACACACACGCACGCACGCACACGCACACACACACACACATGCGCGCACATATAAATAAGTGGTGGCTATATTCTGGAACACACACACGCACACACACACGCACGCACGCACGCACACGCACACACACACAGGCGCGCACATATAAATAAGTGGTGGCTATATTCTGGAACACACACACACACACACACGCACATATAAATAAGCGGTGGCTATATTCTGGAACACACACACACACACGCACATATGAATAAGTGGTGGCTATATTCTGGAACACACGCGCACACACACACACACACACACACACACGCACACACATGCACATAAATAAGTGGTGGCTATATGCTGGTCTACAAAGTGAGTTCCAGAACAGCCGAAGCTGATGAGACAGAGTGAAACCCTGTCTCAAAGCCAAACAAACAAAAATAAGAAAGTTTGGGGGAGCACCCTGTAGATCAGAAGGTACTTCGCTGAAAAATAAAAATTACCAAAATGGGCACAAAAAATATAGAAAATTTTACTACTTACATAGCCTGAAGAAACTTAGAAGATTTAAAATTTCTAAATTAACTTGTGACTATATATATATACATATATATATATATATATACACACACACACACACATATATATACACACACATACATATACATATATATGTATGTGTGTGTATGTGTGTATGCATGTGCATAAACAAATGTTTAAATTTTCATATTACATTTGTTTCTTTATGCATTTATTTTGTACGTGTGCATGCATTTGTGCAGGCCAGAGGGAAGCCTACAGGAGTCGGTTCTCTCCTGCCCACACATACATGGGCTCTGGGAGTCAAGCTCAGGTCGAGTGGCAAGAGCAGTCACCTGCTGAGACGTCTAGCCCACCCCTTTTATTTGTTGTTAAGTGTTAAAGATGAAATTTTGCTAATTATGTGTTTGTCTCGTGTGCATGTTGAGTGTGGGAAGCTATGGAGAACAAAGGTGTCAGGTTCCCTAGGAGCCAGAGTTACAGGCCAGTGTGAACACAGCCGCTCAATGTTGCTGCTGGGAATGGAACTCTCTAGCCCAATCCAGTTTTCTTTTCTTTCTTTGGTTTGCCTAGAACTTGCTATGAGACCAGGCTGGCCTCCAACTCATCAGATCCACCTGCCTCTGTCTACCAAGTGCTGGGATTAAGGAAATGTAACACAAACCCAGACTTGACTTTTCCTTTTCCTCCTTTTCCTTTTCCTTTTCCTTCTCTTCCCCTTCCCCTTCCCCTTCCCCTTTCCCTTCCCTTTCCTTTCCTGGACAAGTTTTCTCTGTGTAGCCCTGGCTATCTGAGAAACTCAATCAAGATCAAACTGGTCTCAATGCCTGCCTTTGCCTTCCCAGTGCTGGGATTAAAGGCATGTGCTACCACCACCCTTCTCACAAAGAAAAATCAAGGATGAGATAGTCTGAAGTAAATTCTCTCAAACATTTAAGCAAGAAAAATTACCACACATTACTTTATTGAGAAAACAGACAAGGTAGGTGGGATGGAAAGATGGGTCTGTGGGTAAGAGCACTTGCTGCCGTTCCAAAGGACTTGAATTACATCACCAGCACCCAAGCAGGGTGGCCTTCCATGGCCTGTAACTCCAGCTCCAAGGGGTTCAAAACCCCTGGACTCTTAGAGAACTGGGACACATGTGACATCATACATACATATATTTAAATTTTTAAAAAATTTTATGGCTATGATGGTGTATGTCTTTAATCCCAATACTCAAGAGGCAAAGGGAGGAGAATCTCAGAGTTTGAAGCCAACTAGGTCAACAGATGGATGGAGTTCTAATACAGCCAGAGCTCACAGAGAAACCCTAACTTAAAAAAACAAAAGCAAGCAAACAAAACAACAAAATTAAAGAAAATAGACAAGGAAGAATTCTCCCTCCACTTTATGCATCTGACCATTGTCTACCCATGTACAAATCAATTCCTACTCACTCACCCATCTGTCCACTTATCCTCGTACCTGCACACGCCAGACAAGTCATTCCATTGAACTCCAGCCCAACCCTTCTCACCCCATCTGGGCCAACACTATCCTGATACAAATGAGAGGCACTGCAGGTAAGAAAGTAAGTCAGTCAGGTAATACATGCTTCTAATTAATGGTGAGGCTGTAAGAGGTGGGAAGGTTTCTGCAAGTTCCTGTGTTACAGTGTAAGACTCCTGCCTGGCCCAGCCTCCAAAAGAAAAAAATGTTGTCCAGTAGTTTTCATGAGCAAAAATGAAAACCTACAGACTATCTATTAAGTCTTGTAACTTGTAAAACACATGTTCTTCTCATGCCATACGACTGGGACTGAAACACTGACTCTCTGGGGTCTTCAGCCAGACTTCAGACACGATCGTGTTCATGAGTCGTGAACATTGCAGTTCTCAGCCTTTCTGACTCAGACAAGAACTAAACCACTGGCTCCCTTGTGTCTCCAGCTTGTCAACTTTGCAGATCCTGACGTGCCATTGTATACTTCCAAAACCATTCAAGACAGATCTTGCTAGTAAGTCGCCAAATACATCTGTGTGTTCTGATGTATCTATGATACATGTCAATAGTCACATGTAAGCATGCACAGTGATCCTCTCTTAGCCGTTCGTTGTTACAGGAAACCCTCGGGCATTCACGCACCTGTCTCTTCTGTTTGTAATGCACATCTCAGCCAAGGGAGTCAGAAAAGAAAAGGCTGGGAGAGATGCGCGAAGTGTTGTTTTTTTGTTTTTTACTTTTTATTAACACAGAACTAGAGCACCTAACCTTTCTAGCAATCTGCATCTGCAGGAAATATGTCATTGCTTCTCTTTAACTTATTCTATGATGTCATGAGATGGGAGGACAAGAGAACCAGACAGACAAGAGGGGTAGGTGGGGAAACACATATTCATTAGCATGTCATTTCTTCTCTCCACAACCAATCTCCATCTGATGGAAAACAACAAAGCTGTGAACCTAAGATGCTAAGGACTCATTCTTCCACTAACAAAGAAGTGATGGATAATGTGCCGGAGAAAAATAAAACACACACTGAACGCTTGATTAATCTTCTGGAAGAAGAAACTGAATGAAAGAAAAAGAGCTGTCACTATTAAATAATAAGAAAGAACCACAAAAGCAGCAAAGAACTAGGCCAGCAAGATGGCTCAGCGGGCAGCGGTGTCTGCGGCTAAGCACAATGACCTCCGGGATCCACGGTGGAATGAGAAAAGCAATGTCTGACCAAGCCACACTCTGACTTCACACGCACGCCATGGTGCAGGTGTGAGCGCACTGACACACATGATCGGTAAATAACGACCTGCTCAACGATGGGGGCTTGCTCACTGTGTGCAAGGCCCAGGACCAACCCCCAACAGAGGCAGAAAACAACCAATACCAAAATCAAGAACTGATAAAAGTTTTGGAAGTCACACAGTAGCCTCAGAGGGGAGAAGCAAGGGTGCAGCCCCACCTGTACATATGTACATTCTGTATCTGTAAGGAAAACTCCTGAAGGATCTGACTGTACGAACTCTGTCCACATATCCTTCCAGACTGCCTTCAATTCTTGGTCCTCCTGTAATTATAGGCCCATAATACCACATTCTACCACTATGTTTGGTTTCTGCTTTTAAGAATGAAATCCTTAAGGAACTCTACTATTTGCTAATCCACAGGAATGTCTAAGATGTACTCAAAAGTGAATAAAACAAATTATTCATTAGCAACACTCAAGAGACAAAGCAAACGCACCCCACTCTTGCTGCCCATCCTGTATGGTTTTTACATCAGCTTAAACACAAAGGACAGTGACAGGGCTTGAGTTAAATTTCCTCCTGATGGCAAGAAGGTGACAAGGGACAATGAACATCTTCTCTCTCCATCCTTACAATGCTGTGTTCTAAGTCATGAGACACTTTTTTACAAAAGTTTTACTTTTTGTTTCTGTGCATGTGGGTGGTTATGTGTGTATGCACACATGTACATGTGTGAACTCACACATGCTCATGTATGTGCCTATGTGAATTCAAGCACACCATGAATACACAGGAGTCCACAGAAGTCAGAGAGTGTATTGGGTAATCTAGAACTAGAGTTACAAGTGGTTGTCAGCTGCTGAATCTGGGTCCTCTGCAATCTGGGTCCTTTGACACTGAGCCATCTCTCTTATCCTGTGACATACTTTTTAAATTGGAGAAACAATAAAAGCAGGGTATGGTGCCATATGCCTATAATCCCAGTACCTGGCAAGTAGGAGGCAGAAGATTAGGAGTCCAAGCAAGGTTATCTTTTTTGCAAGAATAAGTTTTAGGCCAATCTGACCTACATGAGAGCCTGTCTCAAAAAGGGGGGGGGGGGTGGGGAGGGGAAGAAAAAGAAAAGCAAACTCTAGGAGAACAGCCAGGATTACATACAAAAACTGTCTTTAAAAAGAGGAAGAAAAGCTGGGCAGTGGTGGCACATGCCTTTAATCCCAGCATTTGGGAGGCAGAGGCAGGGAAACCCTGTCTCAAAAAACCATTTAAAAAAAAAAAAAGCAAGGCAGATAGAATGCTCAATAGTTTTATAACAAGCTGCCAGACTCTACAAATGATAGCACAGAGTTCATGAATTATACAAATAAGTACTCAAGATCACTCAACTCTTTAAAAAAGTACTCACTTTCACAGTTTCTTCTGTATTAAGCTTATTTCCTTTAACCAAGGTAATTTGGAAAGGGTTGTTGTTGTCCCAGATATGCTGCAAAAGAACAAAATAAACACAGAGACTTTCAGTGGAAGGCATGACTATGACATGACAGCTGGGTAGCTACGCATGTCACCCTGACCAAAACTACAGTCATCTGAGGCAGGAACCTCAGTCAGGAAAATGTTTCCATAGGATCTGGCTGTAGGCCTGTGTAGCCTGTGGTGCTTTTCTAGATTGCTGTAGAAAGGTCCAGGCCATTGTGGGTAGTGCTGCCCCTGGGCTGGTGGTCATGGATTCTACAGGAAGGTAGGCTGAGCAAGGCATGGGGAGTAAGCATCCCTTCATGGATGGCATCAGCTCCTGCCAGCAGGTTCCTACCCCAGTGAACTATGACTCAGGATATGTAAGGATATAAACCCTTCCTCCTTAAGCTGCTCTTGGTTGTGGCACTGTATCACAATGGTAACCCTAACTAACCATGCAAGTCTCTCAGCTCCCACACAGCACAAGCTGTGAAAACTGCTCTGATCTAACAAGTAAGAATCAGGGGTATTTCCAGGAACAACGGAGCACACCTTTCATCCCAGAACTCCAGAGGCAGAGACAGATGGATCTCTAAGTTCCAGGAAAGTCTGGTCTACAACAAAGTGAGTTCTGGGATAGCTAGGGCTACACACAAAAAAAACCATCCTCTGCCAAAAATCATAAATATCAAATGAAGCACTACTAGCACTTGATTTTTGTGTCTGTTAATGCTAAGAAGTGAAGTGAGGGAGAGGCAGGCAGAGGGCAGGGGGACGTGTTGGAACCCATCTGTATTCCAGAACACAGGAAACTGAGACAGGATGATCATGATTGCCTTGGGTCTAAACAAGTTCCATGCCAGCCTGAACCCACAATGGAACACTGGTTTTAACTGCCTTAGTCACCCCAAAACTGTCCTAAAAGGTTAAGCTGATAGAAATGAAATATGCTGGGCTGGAAAGCTGGCTCAGTGGTTAAGAGCACTGAATGCTCTTCCAGAGGTCCTGAGTTCAATTCCCAGCAACCCATGATGACTCACAACCACTCCTAATGAGATCTGATGCCCCCTTCTGGTGTCTGAAGACAGTGACAGTGTACTCATATACATAAAATAAATAAAAATCTTTTACAAAAAGAAAAAGAAAAGAAATGAGATACACCGCTGGGGATTTCTAAGCCTCAAGTTGGGAACCAGAGCCACAAGCAAGGCTGAGAAAAAGAAACAACATAGAAATAGTCTGCCTATTCAGATATCTTGTGTCCTGTGTCTCAAGCTGATTAAGTATAATATCTAACCTGATAGTATTTGGTGAGAGGGCACTAAAAATACCATGCAGGAGAAGGCTATTTTTCAAGTAAATGGTGATGAGCTTTTGGCAAAGATGTTGATTGTCACAGAAGGAGAAGTGAGTAAAGGAAACAGGTCTGAGACTGAGAGCACAACTGAAAATCACATGGTTTTGGGGTTACCAAAGGCCGACACAGGAAACTTACAGAAATAACTCGCGTTTTCTTTGGTGGTAAAGGGAGAGGAAGGTTGGATGAGTTTCGGTTGATGGCAGCCTCTATGGCAATCATTTCTTGTTCATACATTTTCTTGATCTTACAACATTCCACAAGGATGAAGTGGGGCAGGGTTCTATTCATCACACAATTCCGGATGTACTGAAGTAGCAGGAGAGGCGAGGGTAGAGATTTACAGGCATCATTTAAATCAACAAAGAAAATTAATATGAACAGCACTACACTAAATGTACAGTATAGGTATATGTTACTCAACTTAGTATCAAGAATATAATCATTTAAAGTCACAACACAGGAAAGCTGGAGAGGCAGCAGCCCCTGGATGCTCCAGGGAATCCTGCAACCACCTCTGGCCTCTTTAGGCACTACATATACATGGTGCACATACGTCCACAAGGGCAAAACCCCCATACACGTAATATAAAAGTAAATGTAAAACTACAACACAGGAGTCAGTGAGCTGGCTCAGCAGGGAAAGGCACTAGTCACCAAGTCATCAAGTCACCAAGTCTGATGACTCATGTTCAGCCCTGACCTACGGTGGCAGGAGAGAAACTACTCCCAAAAGTTGTTCCCTGACCTCCACAAGCACACTCTGGTGCACACAACTACACATAGAACAAGTGAAAACGTTATAAGGTCACAGCACAGCACAGCAATGCTGATGCATCTTTGTGGTGTACTGCTGGGAAACTAAACCCAGGGGCCACAAGCTTGAGGTCAGTGTTAAGAAAACAGTAGCTCAGCTCAGTATGAGCAAGAGGCCCTGTCTCTGAAGACTACGGGCCAAGGATTGAATTCAGATCATTGCCTAGCAGGTGCAAGAAACCCTGTCCAATTGTTATCATCAAACAAGCCATCAACAGCAAAAACCCACATAAAACAGCCACTGTTAACTGAGTACCCAATTACCTAGGAATGGAGAGAGATACTTACATTGTGGTTATTCTTAATAACAGTCTTCAAGAGACCAAGTTCCATTTCACAGGTTGTGGCCATGAAAACCAGAAGAGCTAACTTAACACACCTCGTATCTCTAAGACCCAAATATAAATCTATTTATCTGATGCCCAAGTTACATGCTGGCCAATCAGCCAGGGATGGTCTAAGTCCAGAGGACGCCTGAGGTGGCCCTTTTGCAGCACAGGATTCTAGGCGAGCGCCACCAGCAGTTTACCCAGGAAAGACCTTCTGGTCTTTCAGTCTAATGTTTTATTTTCATAAAACCAGGAGGCTCCACAAAAGATAAACTAAAAAACAAACAGTGACCATTCCTACTTTTAAGATTACAAATATATATGTATAAATCCCATGAATTCCTGAAAATAAACTCCTTCTATAGATCCAAAGCTTGATCCAGCTTATTCTGTGCTAGCCTGATGGAGGATGTCTTGTGCAAGACGACAGACTGGGAGGAAGAGAAGGATCTCCAGGTTGCTCACCTGACACTTTTGCTTTCTTCTTCCTGCTCAGCTAGAGCTCAACTGCTCACTACCCCAGAGCTGTGCACATAAGCTGTCCTATCCTAGGCCCCCTCTTGAACAAGAGGACATGCCACAACTTTAACAGACAAGACAGTATAAAATTCTGTTACCTGTTAAATGCATCTCAACCCGTTTTCTCTTTGGACACTCGAAACAGGGATCGAATAGCCTGGCCTGGTTGTTGACTCCAGACCTCTTGCCTCTGCCTCTCCACTGCTAGGAGCATGAACATACTGCCACACTTGACTTCAAAACTTTCTTTTCTTACAGACATCACTCAATATGTGGCCCCTCCACACTCCTGACAAGAGCTAACTCACGTGTGTAGCTCAATAGCTGGAGGCTGGAGCAGGATTACATCCCTGTGGGCTATAGAGTAGAACCTTGGTCTCAAAAACCTAACACTACCACAAAATGGAACAGAATCCAACCAACCAACTAACCCACCTACCCTAGGCTTTAAACTGTTCTACTGATCTGTATGTAGCTTGGCCCCTTTTCAGTTACTGCTCCTATAACAACCACCTTTCAGTTTTCAAATCAATACAGTATTTTTTAAGTTCCTTGATGACAAATCCAAACCTTCTGGTGAAGAAATCTCAAGGTAATTAGATAGTGGGAAAAGCACATGCTCAAATTACAGAAGGGCCTGGGCTCAATACCCGAAACAACAACAGAAACAAAAAACTAAAAGAATCCTTTTCTTTTTAAAAGGTATTGTGTGTGTGTGTGTGTGTGTGTGTGTGTGTGTGTGTGTGTGTGTGTGTGTGTGTGTAATGCATGTGTGGGGGCTGTGGAGGTCAGAGGACAACTCTGTGGAGTCCGTTCCTTCTGTCTACCTGTACAGCAGTTCTTGGGAACAGACTCAGTCTCAGCAGGGCTCAGCAATCGCCTTTACTGCTAAGTCATCCTGTTAGCCCTTTAAAAAAAAACCTTTACTTTTTCTGTGAGATGCTTATAAGCATCTATTTCAACAAGTAGGGTTTTTTTTTTTTTAACACTTCCTCCAGAATCTAACTCTCAAATATGTTTATAAAAAACTAATAAGCAGCTATACATAACACAGTTAGGATCCCATGCTGCAGGAAAATAATGTGAAGCACTGAACTAATCCACTAGCAGAGTGTAAGAACGCAGACACAAACTCACACGTGCGATCACTGTCCAAAGCAAACATAACTTCGAGAAAAAAAACACTTGCCAAAACTTTAGTAACAATCACCTAGGAGCAGGGTCCAGTAACAGATGTTTATTATATAATTCTGTAAAGTTTTCTGTAGGTTCCAAATGGTCAGTCAGCTACAGGCACTTCCTTAAAGATCTGGAAGGTAAAGGCGCCTATGTACACTCCTGCAGTGACAGTCAGTCACTATACATACCTGGAACTGAATTAGTGGATGATCGCCAAACACATACTCCACTCTCCCACTGACCTGTAACACATAGTCACAGGGGCTAGCTTCATCTTCCTTTCCACGAATAGTGAGGCGTTTCTGGATTGCCAATTCATTTATTTTTATAGGATTCAAATTGGGAGACACTTGAAAACTAAATACATCCTAAAATGAGGGAAGGCAGAAATGTGATAAATTTTATATTTGCCGGGAAAACACAAGTGTGCTCAGATGTTCTATATGCTAAACATTTACACACTGATAATTTAAAAGTAATGTTATTGCATTCTGAGTATCACAGCTCTGAAGGTAAGATTGCTATTCAGCTAAAGTTGCTGGGCATAGTGGCATTCTCCTATAGTCCCAGAGTTTAGGCAGTAGAGCCAGAGGCTCAGGATCTGGGCCAGCCTGCAGAGGCTCAGGAGTTCTGGGCCAGCCTGGATACTTTGGATACTGGGCTTATTCTTTGGTTTGGAGTCTTTGCTAATAGGAATATTTACTGGTCATTTAAAAAATATTTTATCCAAGGAGACCCCTAGTTTTATGAAGATAAAACAAACGTGATATATATGACATTTTTTCTTTATGCAAACATATTATTTAAATGTCATAATCATTTGTTTTGTTTCAAAAAAAAACCCCACACCAAAAATTAGCTGAAGTTTACTCTCAGATAAGAGGTCAATTAGAGTGTCCAAAAAGAGTGTCCAATTAATTATTACAAAACCTGGGGTCCCGGTAGAGCTCCGCAGCAGCCCACAGGCCTACCATGATGGCCTGGCTTATTATTGTTGTTGGTTTGTTTTGCTTTCAGTTTTGGATACAGGGTTTCTGTGTGTGGCCCTGGCTGTCCTAGTTTTCACTCTGTAGTCCAGAGTAGTCCCGAACTCAGAGATGTGCCTGTTTCTGACTCTGGAATAACAGGTGTGCACTCCTGTGCCATGGCCTAGGCTTGATGCCCAGCAGAGACAAAAAAAGAGACATGTGTTGGTATGAAAAGATCCATACCTTACTGCTGAGTAACCTATCAATTAATGATTTCTGTCCAATTTTACCAACTGTGGGGGCAGGGAGGGGAAGAGAAGTGCTAGGGTTTGAACCTATGGCCTTGTGTGTGCTAGGTAAACAACTTTAAAAGACAATTAAGAAGTGTGGTTTGACAACTCTAAAAATGACAACTCTAAAATACTATTGTAACACGTCAAGAATTTCTGTACAAAGCCTATCCCAATCCTACACAATTACAGACTAAGTCTATTGACTCTGCGAGTTTTCTTTGCAGTAGTGCTTTCTAAGCAAGAAGCACTTCTAAGAATGCAGTGGCAGTCAGATAAAATCAGAGGCTCATTACAAGAGAATATAAATATTATATCAAACAATACCTGGCTATTTTCAAAGTGCACAGCCACAACCAGCTTTCCTCCATAAAGTTTATCTTCCAAGTTCTCCAGGACGGACGGCTCGTGCTCAGGCGGATACGTGTGCTTTAGCCAGTCGATCCAAGACAACCCTACCAGAGACTGAATCTTGGCCTCACTGAATTTGCGCATTTTTCTTCTAAATTCATTCACTTCGGGATCCTTCAAGGCATCAAACTCATGAAGACCTAAAGAAATTTTGTGAATGTTACATTTTTCATAGCTAAAAATAGTTTTGTTTTTTAAAAAAAAAAAAAGAAAAGAACACAAAATATCTTCAATACAAACTAACTTGGGTTTTGTCTTTTACCAAGCAGATAAAACTAGACAGGAAGCTACCATGAAAGATGACAAACTAACACAGATAAAATGGGTCTCACATATAAAATATACATGCTGTTGAATCTCTGGAACACACAAATTTAAAACATTATAGAGAAATACCGGTGGGTTATTAACCTTACAACCATCAAAACTGGGATTGAAGGTGCATACCTGTAACACTGAGAAAACTTGGGAGTGGAGGCAGGATAGCCACTACCAGTTTCAGGACACTCATGGATATAGTCATGGCATACTACACTCACAAAAGTAAAAATGTAATAATAAAAAATGAAATTCATAATACACAATCTTAAACCACATTATAAAAGAGCCATAGATTTTCCTGGACAGTCTTACACCTGTAAAAAAATTACTATAAATCAGCTATGAATGTTTTAGCAGAAACATTTGGACACCACCCCCACCACCCCCAGCAGGCATGTGTAAACAGCCGCATATGCCCCAGGATAGCGATGAATGTGATCCAACACAAAACATTATGAAGAGCTGGGGGAGGAGGAAACTTGTGCATGGTTTGTGAGCAAGACTGCTGCAGGTGATAACATCATGCCGCCTACAATGGGAGCGTCTTAGAGTGCACTGTTAACACTCTTCTGCCCAGATTAACAGGGGAGGAGAGAGAAAGGAGTATCCAACAGCAAAAAACCAGCCTCCTCACTATGTCCGCACCACCTCTTTCTATGGCGCATGCGGGTGTGGGGGAATATCTGAGGCAGGGTTTTACCACAGCCTGGGCTGATCTCAAATTCAAATTGAAGGCAGTCCTTATGCCTTGGCCTGCCTGCTAAGACTGCTGGATGCACTACCATACCCAGCTCTAAAATACCTTCTACATGTCTTCAAATTGTCTACCTGTCTGTTTCTGCAGTCATTAACCCAACCCTAGTCCTCAGCACCTCTCCCTCGAGTGATTATCACAACATTTTCCACAGACTCCTTAGTTGAAAACTTTTTTTAAGTTATATGTTTATTCACTTAGTGAAAGGGCACAGACACATGTACGTATACACACACACACACACACACACACACACACACACACACACACACACGTTAAAAGATGGTCTGTGGGAGCCACTACCTCCTTCAACCATGTGGGTCCTGGGAATTTACCTCAGGCTGTGAGACTTAATCTCTAGTGTCTTCACCCAGTGGTTGGCCTTGCCAGCCTAATCTCTCTAATCTTAGTCTGCACAAGCTTTCCAAAATGCAAATCTGATCATGTTACTTCCCATTTAAATTCTTTCAATAGGAATTTCCAAGAATGGGGCTGGGGAATAGTTCAGCTGCTAAGAGTGTACACTGCTCTTGCAGAGGCAGGCCCAAGCTTGCTCTCAGCCCCTACTTTGTTGACTCCTATAACCACCTATAACTCCAGCTCCAGAGAACCTGATACCCTCTTTTAGCCTCCACTCTCATACACAAACCCAAATACCCATAATTTAACTTTTTAAAAATTTCCCAGGGAACAGAAGTGGGATGAGAGTCCAAGCCATTATCTGGGCCATGAGGATGTTCCTAGAGCCCAGATTAAAGTGAACTCCAGAGGACCTGGCTCTCAGGTAAGACAGTAGTATCCCAGTTCACAGCGTTCGGTTAACGGGCCTCTCAAATGTCATTGTTCTCTTCGGAGAGGTTTTCTCCTGTGAATGTTTAACTTTTCCCATTCTCTTACATTATCAGGAAAAACATTTCCAGCTCAGCCAAGATAAAATGACTCCTTCTATACAGATTAACATCCAGGGTCTGTTTGCTCCCCTGAAATTACAGATGGAATTTAAGGCATTGTAGCAGGTTTGGTATCTTCCATGTCTTTCAAGCTCAAACATTTCACAGGATCCGATAGAGATAATGGTGTAGCTACTGGTTTTGAAGCTATTCTTAATGGTCCATCACAAAGTAAACCAGCAAGACAAACACCGATCAGCATAAAGCAGTGTGCTGGTCCTGATGAGGCTGCATCTTGCTGTCTTTTGTTATAATGACACAAAAAAGGAAGTGGGGGGAGGAGGGGTTCCCAAGAGCTTAGAAGTAAGTCTACAACTTCTCTGGATGACACTCCCTACTCTGAGCTACTATTCCTAATAGGCTTTGCTGCTTATCCTGGAGGCCTCTTTCAACAACCACTATCAATTCTCGTTCTTCTTCAAGAAGGCCACCTTTCAGCTCCCACTCCCTTTTGCTCACTTTCCTATAACCCCTTCATTTGCAAACTCCTCCTCAGCGCCTGTTTAGCATCAGATGCCCTAGCAGCCTCACTCACTCACCAGTACCCTTGCCCCGGCCTCGGTGACTAGGAGATGCATCCACCGCACTCTAGTGTCTGCCTACTGGTCCATTATTTCCAACCGTGAGTCCCATACAACATGGCTACAATTCCAAGTATGAAGATCCAACATACATTGAAGTAAGGAAATCTCTGCTGACTTGGTAATAACATCTTCTTTAATGCATGTGTGAGGGTTTATGCACGTATGCGTACATATATACAGGTTGGGACCAACAGACAATGTCATGCATTATTCTCAGAAACACCCTGTCCCTTCCTTTGAGAAAGGATCTCACTGGTCTGGAGCTCACTTACTGAGCTAGAGTGGGTAGCCAACAAGCCTGTAGGATTCTCTCGTCTCTGTCGCCCAAGTTCGGAGAGTCCAAGCATTTGCTCAGTGTTTTGTTGTTGTTATTGTTTGTTTGTTGATAGGGGGTCTCTCTATGTAGTGATAGGTGTCCTGGAATGTACTATGTAGACCAGGCTGGCCTCAAACTCACAAAGATCTCCTCTGATGCTTCTGCCCACCAGTGCTAAGACTAAAGGCCACACCTGGGCTATGTATGTTCTTTATATGAAGTAATGCTTCCTGAATTTTGAGAACCACTGCAAAAATCTTTCAAAAGTTTGGAGGCCAGCAAGATGGCTCAGTAAAATATACTTAAGTAAAGATGCCAAGGCTGATAGCTAAAGTTGATTCCTGGAACTCACATGGAGGAAGGAAAAGAATGGACTCCTACAATTTGCTCTCTGACCTCCACACGTGCAACAACAATCACACACACCCTCAGGGCTTGCTGCACACAGGGTAGACATGCAATGCCTGGGACTCAGAGGGGAGGGAGAGAAGCAACTTTCCAGATTGTCCTCAGACTCTGCCTGTGCACTCTCCATGCACAAATCCATACATTGACAAAACAACAAAAATTTGTTTTTTAAATTTAAGGCTAAGGTTAAGTGGTGGAATTCTTATGAGGCAAAAGCATTCTTTCCTTTCTTTCTCTCTTTTATGAAGGTTTGGGATTGCTTCCTGGGACTAACACTGGCATATGACAAATGTCATTAATAACTTAAGCTAAGTAAGTTTAAATCTAACTTTCCATATACTTTCTCTTAGGAAAACAACAGAAAACAGTGCATGACATATAACAAATATACTTAAAAGGCACGAGAAAACACTATGATCATACTAAAAATATTGCTACAATTCTACAGACTGCCAGGCAAGCTGGCAAGTGATCAGTCTCCTCCAGCACTAGTGAGTATAGCCATGGGGCTCAATCAGGCCAAGAGTTGGAGACCAGCCTGGGCAAGATAGTTAACCCAGTCTCAAACAGAACAAAACCCAGAGCTAGTGAGGGAGGGACACTGAGCGGCGATGGTGCTCGGGGCTGAACTCAGGGCAGCCTGGCACATCAAGCCGATGCTCTACACCAAAGCACACTCGCAGCTCTCTTCTTAGATGCTTACTCTGACAGCGGCTCACCAGATTGCAAGACTGCCTTTGAGGCTTCAACTTGTGATCTTCCCTCCCTGGCCTCCGAAGCAGCTGAGATCACAAATCTCCAAAACCAGACCCAACTCAAACAGTCTCTTGAGACTGCTGATAAACCGTCTGCCAGTGAGTCTGCTTTCCTGGGTGCTGTGGAAGGCAAGGCACGGGAGCATGCCCTTTCACGGGAGGGAGCAGTCGGAGCACAAAGACCTACTCGGTAAATAATTATTTAGAATAAACAGTAAAGAAATATCAAGCACACCATCCTGGAGGAAATGGTATTTTTAGCCTGCCCAGGGCCATTCTGCTGTAAAAGTTCTATTGTTTTCTTTGGACAGAGGAGGGAGCAACCTTGTTCCTGAAGTTAAACTGAAGTAATTGTTTATTGTTTTCTCAGGAGGCATGACCTCACCCAGCCCTGGATACAGTCACTGAGGACAGAGCAGCAACTGCAGATACCGACTCGTTAGGTATGAACAGTGAGGACTTGCTCTGAAACACAGACTTCTACACAAAAACTTTCAGTGTGTGATGGCAAAGAATTCCCAGATCCCCTAGGAAGCAATATTTATAAACAGCTAAGCATATAAACTGCTTAATTTGTGCTATAAATATTGTTTATATCTTGATCAACTTGCAGAGCACATGACACAAAATACAGATGCAGTAAGTCAAAAGACAGTGCATGAAATATAGCCTATTGCTTTATATTCACACCCTGGCGCTGTACTGGGTGGGTAAAGGCTGCAAGACGAAAAGTCAGCTCTGCTCAATCACACCACAGATAAATCCTGAAGACATATTTTAGCCCAAGTATATTATATTCTATGAAATACTTCTATCTCCTATGTTTTTATTTGCTAAATTTATCAAGCTTAGGACAGTTAGTGGTGGCTAGTTAATCCATATCTGAGATTTGGGCCTACAGGGTGGCTTAGTGGATGAAGATGCTGACCCCCAAGCCTGAAGACTGGAGTTCAATCCCCAGAACGTACTTGGTGGGAAACCAGCAAAAACCTTGTCCAATGACTCACTCTCCCTCTTCCTTTCTTTCTCTCTCCCTCCCTCCCCCCCCTCTCTCCCTCCCTCCCTCCCTCTCTCCCTCTCTCCCTCTCCCTCTCTCTCTCACACACACAGAGACAGAGAGACAGAAACAGAGAGAAAAGAGAGAAAGACATAGACACAGACACAGAGAGACAGGGAGAGATAGACAGAAGCAGGGAAAGTTAAGCAAATACCCACACCCAGATAGATAGATACATAGATAGATACATAGATAGATAGATAGATAGATAGATAGATAGATAGATAGATAGATGTAATAGAAAATTGAGGCGCTACCTAAGCACCTTACTTCTGTCCCCAAAGAAAAGCTAACTTGAAGGAGGTGGCACTGAGTTGTGGTCCTGCAGTTAATCTCACCCAAGCAGGTCGTCAATCAAACTCAAGAAGCTCCATAGCCTTCTGCTTCGGGATTAATCTTCAAAGGCCTGTACTAAGTAACCCCGCGCGTGCCTGTAGTTCCTAAGTCGGATCAGCACCTTCTCTAAAGCAAGATGTGGACAGACATTAAATCTTGTCTGTTAAGATTTGTATAGCAAGAGAGAATTAATTCCTCTGTGTCCTTAATTTTCTCCAGAAATTTTTTTCGGTTTTTGACAGGGTCTTGTGTAGCCCTTGGGAGCCTTGCCATGCAGCTGAGGATGACTGTGAGCTCCTGACCCTTCCAGCATGCATTACTGTTTGCTTGCTTGGATGGGGCTCAAGGATTCATGCATCCTAGGCAAGCATTCTACCACCTGAGTGGTATCTTCAGCCCCTAGAAATAATTTAAGGATTGTGCATATATCTTTATTTGATACAAAGATAACGTCTAATTAAAAATAACTTCAGTAAAAGAACAAAAATTTGCTAAGAACGTGAGTTAATTTATAGAAACATTAATCAACTTATTGATTATTAATTGGTAAATAATTAGGGTATTTATAGGCAGTTCATAAAAAAAATAAAAGTCATCTAATAGGAAAGAGTTTCTCAGCCAAAAAAGGTAGTGCACGCCTCTAATATCTGTACCCATGAGGCTGAGGCAGGAGGAGAGCAATTTTAATCTGTCTGTCCTTTTGAGACGGGGTCTCACTTTGTATCCCTGGCTGGCCTATAACTTGCTGTGTTGACCAGTCTGGCCTGGACCTCACAGAGTGCTACATTAAATGAAGGCAGGATCACACTCAGTGAACAGCAATTCCAAGACCTCAGCTGGTCTACACAGTGAGGCAGAAACTGATCGAGGCCATTAGAGAAGACCGTGTATTGGAGAATTTCTCAAATTACTTGAGGTAAATTGAAGACCAATACTTGTATAAAAGAAAAATAAGCCAGTAGTAAAGAAAGGAACATGAAATGCAGGCCCTTGGGTGCAGAGGCAGCACCACATAGCCCGAGCTGCGTCATTACATTCAGCCTTCAGTTCTGCACAGACCTTCTTCCAGCCCATGGACTAACTATTGAAGATGATGCCTTCGGAGACACTTGCATGCTAACACAGAACAAAGGTAAAGCTAGCATTGCATACTGGAAACTTAAGAGTTACCTTTTCCTATAAGAACCCCAATTTTTGAGTCCAATTTTTCTGCGGGGTCACAGCTTCTAGTCACTAGTTTGAGAACTGGAAGAAAAGGTCTGACATCACAAAGTCTTCGTGTTTCGTCTTCCAGTTCCTCATATACAGCAGTTTGATTCACACATGCAAACATATACGAGTCAATGTCCATGAGGAGGTTAAACATCGGGTAGTTGTGAACTTGCTTCCATAACATCTGCAGGGATACAGTAAGACATTATCTGCAACGCTGACACACACACACACAGAGAAACAGATACAACCATGCCCACTGCCAGTCACAACTCGTGCGGTTAGACACGACTCAGCAATCAGCAACACTGGTGGGAACAGGGGTACACCTTTAATCTCTCCACTTGGGAAGCAAGGACAGGTGGATCTCTGTGAGTTCAAGGCCAGCCTGGTTTTCAGAGAGTTCCTGGACAGTCAGGGTTATTACATAGACACTTACCTTGGAAAAAAAGAAAAAGGGAAAAAAGAAAAAGAACGCTGGCTGCTCTTTCAAGAGCAACTGGGTTCAACCACCAGTGCCACTCTCAGCTCACAGCCTTCTGAAACTCCAGTCCCAGGGCATCCAAGCCCTCTTCTGACCTCTGCAGGCACTGCACAGCTTGTCATGCACAGACATACATGCAGGCAAAATACCCCTACACATAAAATAAATAAATACTCACAAAAAGTCAACTCCTAGAGAAGCTAAATGTTTAGTAGTAAGGATCAGATAATTGAATTACAGATTATAATAAGCTAGTGAAAACAAATACAAACCCAACTTGGGAATTTATGCCATAGAGATTAGTGGTTCTCTTTTTAAGTGGGGATATAATTTTATATTTGGACTAGATCTCAAATGGTAGCTCAGGCTCTCCTGGAACTAACTCTCTCTCTCTCTCTCTCTCTCTCTCTCTCTATATATATATATATATATATATATATATATATATATATATATAGCTTAGTTGGCCTCAAACATTCAGTATCCTCCCCATATCTGATTACAGACATAAACAACCACGCCTAGTGAAATGGTTTATCTTCTCTCTCTCTTTTTAAACAGGAGTTATATGCATTGCATTGCTATGCTGTCCTGTGCTATTTGAACTCACTGAGAAGTTGGCTCTGAGAACTGAGTTGTTCCTTCCCCATTTTAGACTCAAACCTGTTTGTCTCAAAAGTAACTCCTAGAGCCTTGTCTAGGGATGGGACTGGCCACCTAACTCAGAACCAAACAGCCCAAGAATAGAAAACGCCATGATCTTGAGACCAGCTAGGAAATAGGGCGTTCCTCGAGTTACCCTTGAGGGGTGGGCAGTGAGAGCGGGAGTCAGAAATTCAGCTGTGGGAGCTCCTCCATCAGAGCTCCCTGACTGCTGCGCCGTCCCCAGCTGCCTGGGGTCTCTATGCCTTGAGGTGATGTTCTGATAGCTAACTTACTTGTTATTTGTTCTTTGACTTTTGTTTGCTATTTACATACTTAATAAACTCACTGATTCAAAACCAATAGTATAGCCATTATAGATCACTCTCTGCCAATACAAAACAGTAAATTAAATAGGTTATATAGGGAATTGTTCTACATTCCTATGTAATATAACACAGCACACAAAATATGCAAAGAAAATTGCCCATGAAAATTAAGAACCAATGATATTTAACATACCTAAAAATAGCTTTGAATAAAAAAACAAAAACAAAACAAAACAAGGAAACAAAGTTGAGCAGAGTGTGGTGGAATGGGCCTATAATTCCAGCACATGAGGCAGAGTCAAGAGGATCAGGAAATCAAGATTGTCCTGCTGTATACAAGTTCAAAGCCAGCCTGAACTATAAAAAAAATCTAAAAATGTCTAAATTGTAAATCTTAATTTCATACATATCTCTTAATTTAAAAAAAAAAAACTGGAGAGTGTCAATGATTAACTCAATCTCAGGAAAGATTAGATGTCCCACTTGTCACTGGTGACCGAAAACACAGAAAGCTGGTACTGGGATACACACACTCCTTTGACTTCCAGTACTTGAGGAGACAGGAGGATCGAACAGTTCAAGGTCATCCTCAACTACACAGTAAGTAGAGATCAGCCTAGGCTACAAGAGACTATCAAAAACAAAATAGTCAGGCTTTAATCCTAGCACTGGGAGGTGGGTGGTTTGGGGGGTGGGGGGGATCTCTGTGAGTGTGTGACACCGTCTCAAACAAAAACAAAACAAAACAAAAAGGGAAAAACAATAGATACTCTCAGTAGCAACACAGTAGCTAAATTATGTATTTCCTTTTTACTTTAGAAATTACAAATTTAGAATTCTCATGTATACTTATTATATTTTATAATACTTATTATAAAATGTATCTCACAACTTTTCTGATTATTATGCAACTTTCAACTTAGTTATGGTTTAATCACATAATTTAATGAGATTTTTTAAAATGTCTATGGTTTAGCTATAGTTCCTAGTTAATTTCCTTCCTGCTTAGCAGACTTGTAATAAGTGCACTGTAGGGAGTAGGCAAGATGGCTCCCTGGAGAAAGGCACTTGATGACAAATTCGATGGCCTGACTTCAATCACTAGAACCCAACGATGGAAATGAGAAAACCAACTCCTATGAGCTGTCCTGTGACTTGCACACATGCACAGGTGCACATGTACCAACAGCCCCCTTGCCCCACCCCCACAACTCACACAAAGACACACCCACATAAATACCATTAAAAGAAAACAAAAACAAATGCAGCTCTCTGACAGGGACAATTAGCAATGCTTGCTGTGAAGGTTATCAAGAATTTTATTTTAAACTAGCAATGGAGCAGGCTTCGGGATCCAGAGTACATGACCTTGGGCAGGGCCTCATGCCCCTCCCAAGGCATTTCCTCAGACTGCAAACAACTATTAACTGTGCTTACAGTGAAGATGCGCTCACTTCCTGAAGCCCTGAGATCTAGACTTTCCCTTATCAACTGTAATCCTGCCACGTGTGCCCCTCCTCCTTCAGGATCCATCTGGTCATCTCATTTTAGATTCATTATCCACCATTAAAAGAACCCTCCAACCCCAAGCAGGCTTTGGCAAGCATGGTAGCTCAAGCCTTTAATCCCAGCTCTTAGGAACCAGAAGGAAGCAGATCTCTGTGGCATTCAAAGCCAGCCTACTCTACATAGAAAGCTCCAGGCCAGTCAAGACTACATAGTGAGACTTCTGTCTTAAAGTGAAATCTTTATTAAATCCCAACTCTGGGACAGGACAGATGGTTCTGTGAATAAGGGCACAGGCCACCATGCCTAATGCCTGTGTTGGGTTCCTCAAAACCCACATGGAAGAGGGAGAGAACCAAAACCTACAAATTGTCCCCTAGGACCAGAGTTTGAGTCCTAGCACCCACATATTAGTTCACAATATCTGTCACTAGTCTTGAGGGATCTGATGCCCTCTTCTGGCCACCATGGACACTGCACATGTGGTGCACAGCCATACATGTAGGCAATCATACACATGAAATTCCTTGGACTGCTGTGCCTGTCCCCTCACCCACATTAGCACTTGGAAGGCCAAGGGAGGTATTCAGCTATGAGTTCTAAGCCAGTCGTGGCCAGAAGAAAATTCTGTTGGGGGGTGGCTTCACGGGTCAGTTGATTTTTAGTGACAACTCTTCCTCTGGCTCATAACAAGGGTGTTGGGTGTGGGGACAAATATCGCACAGAAAAAAGAAGTATGACAAGCTCAAAAGTCAGGAGTTACAGCAGGAAGGGCTCAGCTTTCTTACCCTTCCACAACAGGGTCCACAGGTAGCCTAGGCTGATCTTGAACTTAACTATGCAGGCAAGGTCAACCTCCAATACCTCATCCTCCTGTTTCCACCTCCACCCCTGCCTCCTCAAACTAAAGGCGGGACTATAGCATGTCACCATGGTTACTGCCATTTTTTTTTCTTTTTTTGGTTTTGAGACAGGGTTTCTCTGTGTAGCCCTGGCTGTCCTGGAACTCGCTCTGTAGACCAGGCTGGCCTCGAACTCAGAAATCCACCTGCCTCTGCCTCCCAAGTGCTGGGATTAAAGGTGTGCGCCACTGCCACCACCGCCACCACCGCCACCACCGACCAGTCATTACCACCAATCTTAACACTGCTGTTACATGTAGGTTAAAAACAAAGGTGGGAGACTAAGCATGTTTATATAAAAATAGGACATATCAAAAATTTAAAGATGCGATGGCCTGAAAGTGAAACGTCTCTCTGCTTTAGCAATGATTTACATTATTTTCTATAATGTCTTTTCCAGTAAATTGCAAAGAAAGTAGCTAAATCCTGAGAAATTCTAATATAAACATACCTGTTTAATATAAGAAATGGTAGCTTCCCGAGGTACTTCCAACTGGATATAAATCCCGGTGGGCAGAAGGAAATCGACGGATATGGCGCCATCGGATGCAATCTGTGAGTCCACTGCCCAGATGTCAAGGTTGTCTGCCATAGCAGGAGGCATGATAGGGCGGAAGCACACTCATAACCTCAGGGCCCTGGAACCAAGTAGAAGGGAACAATAAGCCATCAGTCGGTCTTTACAATAAGGCACGGCGTCCAGGCATGCTGGGCCGCCCTTCTAGCCCGAAGCTACAGGAGACACTGAGCAGGAGAACCAGACCAACACGGAAGCCTAGAACGCAGCAAAGCATACAAACCTCCAGAAAATGGAGAGCTGCCCATCTACGACCAGTTCTGTAAGAAAGAGTTCTGTTTTATGTACGTATGTGAGTGTCTACGTGAAGATGTTCATGCTCAGTGCCCACAGAGGCTTAGAGGGTCATGGGGCTCCCTGGAGCAGTTACAGATTATTTTCAGCTGCTCCAAATTGGGTGCTAGAAACAAGATCCAGGCTTCCTACAAGAGCAGGAAATTGTCTCAAACCTCTGATTCCTATTCAGCTCCTACAATTAATTCTTTTTTTTTTTTTTAAAGATTATTTATTTCATGTATGTGAGTACATTGTCACTGTCTTCAGACACACCAGAAGAGGGCATCATATCTGCATTACAGATGGTTGTGAGCTACTATGTGGTTGCTGGGAATTGAACTCAGGACCTCTGGAAGAGCAGTCAGTGCTCTTAACCACTGAGCCATCTCTCCAGCCCCCCTACAATTAATTCTTATTCAATACAGACGATAATGCAGCAGGAGACCAGCTTAATATGGTTTGTCTTTCTGATTTTAAGTAATGGGGTTGAGTATGTCAGGGTGATCGACAGTATCCATGGGGGCCAAAGGCATGAAATCTGGAGTTTGAGTTATAGGCCATCATAAGCCACCCCAGTATCGTGCTGGGAACTGAACCTGGGTCCTCTTGAAGAACAGCAAATGCTCTTTGTCACTGAGCCATCACTCCAGACCCCTAAATGTGGCATTTAAAAAAGCAAAGAGGAGCTGGGCATGGTGGCGCACGCCTATAATCCCATAATCCCAGCACTCGGGAGGCAGAGGCAGGCGGATTTCTGAGTTCGAGGCCAGCCTGGTCTACAGAGTCACTTCCAGGACAGCCAGGGCTACACAGAGAAACTCTGTCTGAAAAAAAAAAAAAAAACAAAAAAAAAAAACAAAATCAAAAAAGCAAAGAGGAGGCTGGAGAGCTGTCTCAGCACCAAGACCTATAGTGAGAATTTTGGTTTCTTTGAAAAACACAAGAAATATTATGAGAATATGTTTTCATTTTAATCTCAGGTGTGGGATATGGGACTGCTTCAGATTGTCTAAAGCAGCTGACTATGATTTGCCTCGTGCTCTAGTAGGGGTGTGATTTTGCCAGCTGCAGATAGTTTCTGCAACTGTGTGACATTTGGAATTCTGGGGACTTTTCAGAGGGTGTATAAATGCTAGCTAGGCCCTAGGAGCCAGGGTTGTTAGTTGTTCGTGTTTTTTTTTTTTTTTTTAACTAGTCATGCACAAAGAAGACAGAAGAACAAATTAGATATCCTGACAGCAAAGATTAAAATTGCCCTAAGGACCTTGATTCCCCCCCCCCCCCCAATCAGGAGGAAGTAGTTAAAATTAATGGTGCCCCCTTTCCTCTCTCTATCCCTTTTCCTCCCCTAACTGGTGTTAGGGATGGACAAGGGTAGAAAAAAAAAAAAAGAACCCACAAAGTAGCCAAAGACCAGCTATAAGGACCCACATGGAAAGAGAACCAATTCCTATGAGCTATCTTCTCTTAGGGAAGACACATACACACACACACACACACAAATCAGATGTTAAAAAAGTAAAATAAAATAACCAAAGCAAGGCAGTCATGGGGGCTCATGTCTAGAATCCCACTACTTGGAGGCTAAATCAGAGAAGCATTGAGTTTGAGGATAGTCTGAGCTACATACAGAGAGATCTGGCTTTTAAAAAATTAAATTAAATTAAATTAAAAACAACAGCAAACAGGGCTGGGGAGATGACTCCAGTGGCTGCCCCTTCTTCCTGCTCTCACAAAAGACATGGGTTTGATTCCAGCACCCAGCTTGAACGGCTGTAACTCCAAGGGATCCAACACCTCTGGCTTCCTAGGGATCTGAAATTATGTACATATATCCACACACAGACACACGTTAAAAAAAAAAATAAGTACAAGAAAAGAAAAGCACAAGGAAGTCACTAGTCACCAGTTATTTAAGTTCACTTTAAGTCACCACTATGTCAAATTTAGACACACATCTAGAAACCACACTGACTCAGGTCTAGGACACTGCTGTCTGTGTGTGCTACTTGGCTACAAGCACATCCAATGGACCCTAACAATAAGTGGGAATGGGAAAGCTTCTGCAGAGGTCCCCTCTAAGTGTTTTTAGCTATGGGGGTTTCACTTGAAACAGTATCCTATAGAGCCCAAGCTAGTCTCAAAATGGAGACCCTCCTGTTTACCATAGGACTAGGTAACAATTGTGTGCCATCACATCTGCTTTGTAGAGGCTTGGCTTGGTTTGCTCTGCTTTGGTTAGGTTTAAGGGGCTGGTTGGGGAGGCCAAAATCCTGTACTATGTTAGCCGAGGCTGGCCCTTACAGTCACACCAATCTTCCCATCTCAGTTTCCCAAGTGCTCGGATTATCATCATGCCTAGAATTTTATTTTTCCAAATGCTGGTGATCAAGCCCCGAGCCTTGGCTATTCTAGGCAAGCACTACACATAGAGCTCCATCCCCAAGACAAGGGGAGATATTATTTGAGAGACACAGATTCACAGGATCCAGAGTAGCCTAGAATTCCAGCATCTCCTGCTTCCACCTCCCAAATGAGGGTTACAGGCATACATCACCATCCTTGTTCCTATTAGAAATACTTTAAGGCAGATGTGGTTGTACAGGCCTTTAATCCCAGCAACCAAGAGGCAGAAATAAGAATATTCCTGAGTCCAAGCTCAGCCTGGTCTACAGATGGCTACACAGAAAACCCATGTCTCAAACAAAGAAAAATACTTGTAAAACAGGACATGGTAACACACACCTTTAATCCTGGCACTCAGGAGGCAAAGGCAGGCAGATCTGTGAGTCTGAGACTAGCCTAGGACAGCCAGAGCTTTGAAATAAAGACCTTGTCTCAAAAAGGGCAACTCCTCCCACTAAAATAAAAATAAATACTTTTAAGAAAATACAATCACAGCTGGGTGGTAGTGGTGGTACACACCTTCAGCCCCAACACTTGGGAGACACAGGCTGGCAGATCTCTCTTCCAGGCCAGAGCTAGTTCCAGGCCAGCCAGAGCTACATAGAGAAGCCCTGTCTCAAAGAGAGAAAGAAGAGAAGAGAAGAGAAGAGAAGAGAAGAGAAGAGAAGAGAAGAGAAGAGAAGAGAAGAGAAGAGAAGAGAAGAGAAGAGAAGAGAAGAGAAGAATAAAATTAAAAGGGAAGGAAGGAAAGAGAGAGAAAGAAAGAAAGTAGGGAAGAGAGAGAGAGAGAGAGAGAGAAAGAAAGAAAGAAAGAAAGAAAGAGAGAAAGAGAGAAAGAAAGAAAGAGAGAAAGAGAGAAAGAAAGAAAGAAAGGCTATTAAGGAAGGAAGGAAGTAAACTATTAGTATGGTGGGGAGGGCCTGCCTAGCATGCATGAGGTTCTGAGTTCAAGGCCCAGCACTGCACCTCCCACTGCTGCTACTAAATTGAAAGTAAAACATTTTGTTCTCCTTTGCCTTGTCGTCCTTCTTCCAGAGAGCAAGTGCTACATGCAGAGCCAAGCCTATGAGCTTCCGGTCAGGAGGAGTCTTAAGAGTAGCATACTCTCCTCACAGAAAGGTAAGAAAACCAAAGCCCAGAGACAGCCCTATCCAGCAAGTCAGGGACAGGAGCAGAAAGGGTATTCTTTCATTTTTCAAAGCAATTAGCCATGTTTCCCACACCTCCTTTAAAGGAAATGTTCTGCACAGGGCTACCAAGTCTTCAAGAGCTTAGGTCATTGTATCTTAAGTATGAAAACATAAGATCTAACACTGAGAACAGAATATTTTTAGGTATGACAACTTCTCAGGGAAGCTTTAGGGGTACAGAACACAGCAGGGACAACTGGCCCCACTGAACCCTTAGACAGGAATTACAGAACACAAGCCGTGTCTGTTCACAGGAGAAAGAGGAACAATATAGAGACCTCCACTTCCCCAGCAGCATGCCAGCTAAGCCACTAAAGTACTTCTCTAAATCAGGAAAGAAGGAGAAACCAACACACATGTACACATGTGAACAAGCACAACCAAAACAACTCCGAAAAGGATAGAAGAAGCTCTGAAAGAAAATTAAAGGATACGTTTTTTCTTATTTCCATGATAAAGTGCGAAGAAAGGTGAGTCTACTGTTTTATGTGTGCCTTGAGTATATACAGGGGGACACCCACTCAGCCTTCCAGGTTTTGCTGTCCTGGAACAAAAAGATGCCGGAGGACCATGTGGATAGTAATCGTTTCTAAGAGAGAAAGGCCCTCCTGAGAATGGAAACGTGTGCTCGAAGCTAGGAAAAGGAGCAAACAGTAGGGTTCCGCCACTCTCCGCAGAGCATCTAGATGTCGCCAGCGCCCACCTTCTCCCACTCCGGGAAATCTCGGGCCTTTTCCCTTAAGCATACTATTTTAATCATGCATCCCTGGTGGCGCAAGGTTCCCTGTCTTCCTCTGATAACTGGATTCTTTGTCATTATCCTCTCTGTGTGCCCTACTCTCCAGCCACTGGAAGACACCATGCACACTGGCAGCAAAGGCTATATCTGCTACTGCAGCCTGGAGGCTTCCTTCAGAGGTGACTTAAGTGATAGCTGCTACTAGGACTCTTCCCCATTCCACCACTTACTTTGCTCTGCAGTAAAACTAAGCCATTTTGTTACTTTGTTTTACCAACATGTTTTCACTTTGTAACCTAGGCTAGCCTCAAGCTCACTGTAATTCTCCTGACTGCAGCAAAACTACAATGGATTACATATAACTACTATCATGTGGAACTTCAGCATTTCATTTTAAAAATAATTTTAAAGCACTGTAATGCTATGAAAGAGATCTCTCTAAAGTAATTTTAAATTTTTCATGTGTACACAAACAAAATGCAAAACAAAAAGTAAATTTATAATGAAGTTAAAAGACTAATTTTATACGTCTTTAAACATATATTTGAGTTTTTAATTCTATGATTACCACTTTTTGTTTTGTTTTGACACAAGGTCTCTCTACATAGCCCTGGCTATCCTGGACTCACAGAAATCTGCCCACCTGTAACCTTCTCCTGACTTAGACAAGCACTGCGGTTAGAGCAGCATGTCTTGGAGATGTTTCGTTTCTTGAGTAACAATTTGGATGGGATGCTGTGGGTCTCAGCAAGGGCATTTCTACTTCATTTATCACCATTTTCTTTCACTAATCTGAATTGCACCATTCCTGCTGTTGTGATCATTCACTGTGGATTAACAATTCAAAATCAGTTCAAACAAGAGGCCAGAATGACAAGACAGCAGGAGGGCTCTGCAGGCAAGGGATCTGCCCTGCAAGCATGGTATCCTGAGCTTGTTCCCACACCTGAGTGAGAGTGGGAAAAGTCTATTCATGAGCACTGTTAACACCCACATACACAGTAAAGAAGGCCAAGTGAGGGGTGTGCCTTAAAATTAAATTCCTCTGACCAAAACAAACACAATTCACATAACTGCTTTACAACTGCTTAGAACTCACGGGATCCTGCTGCAAATGCCCAGAAGGAATGGCAAAGGCTACTACAGACTCTTCCTCCCATTACAAGGGCACTGTATCTTGTGAATTCCAATACTAGGCCACTCCTGCTGCTTGTGTACATCCCAGAAATTCTGCCTTGTGACACACGTCTTCCCTTAGAACTTATCTAAGGGACAAGTATTCATGACTTTTTTCCTATTTGTGAATGAAAAGCCATGTAACAAGAGTAGGTCGTTAATCTGTAAGCCAAATCACAGGATCTACAGCAGCCATGACTACGAAGCTGCTAGCATGCTCAGCTAGGACAGTCTGTACTGGTAAAAGACACAGACAACAGGCACCTAAGTTCAGACACAAGCATCATCTACTACCGTTTTGCTGAAGTATTTCCAAAACAAAAGCCAAACCTCTTACTGAGTGATTATCCGCCATGGTTCCTATAGCTTACCATACCCTGACTGGCATGAGGGCCCACATGGGACCTAGGAGATGGAAGCTAAGGAGAGGGTGAGGAGAGTGCAAGTGGGTTTAATGAAGGAGCAGAGAGAAGCTGGGTGTTCTGGTGCACCTCTGTAATCTCAAGACTTGGGAGGCAGAGGCAGGTGGATCTCTGTGAGTTTGAGGCCAGCCTGGTCTACACAGAGACCTGTCTCAGAAACAACAACAACATATATTTGAGTTTTTAATTCTATCATTACCACTTTTGTTTTGTTTTGACACAAGGTCTCTCTACATAAGCCCTGGTTGTCCTGGAACTCACAGAGATCTGCCCACCTCTGCCTCCCAAGATTAAAGGTGTATGTCACCATGACCAGCTGGTTATGTGGGACAGAATAACCCCAAAAGGCTGGAAAAGTCTTCATCAATATAAAAGGAAACTATACAAAAGGAAACTTTTCAGAAGTTCCAGTCTCTGAGCGCTGGTTGGTTTCTGTTCCTTACTCCGAAGGCTGTGTCTGACAGGCTTCTAAGTGGGCTCTTTTGAATGTTAGCAAATCTTCCAAGGATTCCCTGGTTCTTTTTTATTATTATTATTATTATTATCTTGTACTTATTCACTTTACATCCCGCTCACTGCCCCTCCCACAATCCTTGCCCCATCCTCCCTTCCCCTTCTCTGAGCAGATGGGGCCCTCCCTAGGTGTACCCCCACCGTGTGGCTCTTACTCGTAAGTACCAGGACCATCAGCGAGGACTCTGTGTGGCAGAAGACACAAGTAAACGCTGTGACAGAGTCATGAGCCCACCGTACACGTGTGTAGCAGTGCTACTGAGTAACCGTCGGCCTCACATCTAGGAACTGAACCAGGGCCAGACAGCCATCTGGATGGCAAATAGCAACAGGAGAAGAATTTTAAATAGCTTCAGCTGTAGGAAAAGCTCTACTATGGGCTCTGGACCTCTTAACCATTTGTCTGCCGTCGTTCTGAAAATAAGCGATAATACATACAGTGTAAAAGAGCAAGCTATACACACTGGCTTTATCCACAGCCATCTCAGGACTTACTATTCTTTAGCATATGGTTTAACTTTGGTTTGCACAGAATTTTTCTGTTTTGATTGTGCCTCTGATGACAATTTTCCTTTTAAGATATCTGGACATGAGTAACAAAATGGATTTTGTGAGTAGCTTTGTTTCGCCCTTATTACTGACAGCAAAAAGAGAGTAGGGAACTGAAGATAATAAAGAGGTATCTGTCACTGGAGTCTCCGTGCGCTGCCTGTTCTCTTTAGAGGACACAATAAACTCATTTAGTGCAAGGCACTGAGCAGAAAGGAGGAGAGAGGCTAGTGACGTAGCTCAGAGGTGGAATGCCTACCTAGCAAGATAAGGTCCTGAGTCCAATTAGTGTTTACTAAATAGTCACTCTATTAAAGGCACACTGCACATTGAATTGAGGAAAGATCAGATCTAAAACATAAAACACTGGGGCTGGAGAGATGGCTAGGTGGTTAAGAGCACCAGCTGCTCCTGGAGAAGACCTGGGTTTAATTTCTAACACCCACATGGAGTCAGCTCACAACCATGTTACTCTATTCCCAGGGATCCAATGCCTTCTTCAGGCCTCTGTAGGCACTGCACACATATGGTACACAGACATGCATCCACACATATAAAAAACAAAATTTAAAAACAAGAGAGCAAGCAGTCTGCATCTCGCCTGCACAGAGCACTTATGTCTGCTGAGTGGTGAACTGTGAGTCAGGTCTGCTCCATCTCTGCTGGGCAGCATTCCTTCTATGAAGAAACGTGGCTGAGATGGCTCACTGCGGTGATGTGCACCTCAGCCTACAGGAGCCTCAACCACAGGATCAGGGTGACGGTTGGGAAGGAGGACTACGGAGCACCTGCTTGAACTCCCCAAGGAAGCAGGGTGGTAAGATGAACTGGAAGGGCTGCTGGGAGCAAGCATGGCCGGGCAGTGGAGGTACGCTCCTCTGAAGGAATCAGAATCAGCGGAGCTTTCATGCAAATGAATCAGTCTCGTCTCTTCTATTCTCTCTGTCCCCACCCTCATGTATTTATGCATGTGCACACACACAAGTGTGTGTGTGTGTGTGTGTGTGTGTGTGTGTGTGTGCATATCCTTAATCCCAGCATTCCAGAAGCAGAGGCAGGCAAGAGGCAAGCTGAGGCTACAAAGCAAGATGCTGTGTCAAAAACTTATAAATAAATAAATAAATAAATAAAACAGTCATGCTTCCTAAAGAACACAGACTATTTGAACCAGTTCTTATTACTTCAAAACCAGCTATGGTACCAATATGTTTGCCAGCGTGCACAAATTCATAATCTCAGAGAACTTGCTAAATGAAGTCTCGTTTCTATATTTTCTTTTTAGATAGTGTCTTAGTGTGCATCGCTGGCTAGCCTCAAACTAGCAGCAGTCCTCCTGCCTCAGCCTCCTGAGTACTGAGATTACAGTATGGGCTGCCAAGTCTGGCTCCAGGATAAAGCCTGCATCTAGGATCTGGGAAAAGCTAGTGAACTTCAAAAGCTTGACTGTGATAACAGAGCTAGTAAGGACCACCTGTTACAGCCTGAATTTCTACAACTCAGGATATGGGTAGAACTTGTAAGAACCGCCTGTTACAGCCTGAATTTCTTTTTTTTTCCATTTTTTTATTAGATATTTTCTTCATTTAAAATTCAAATGCTATCCCAAAAGTCCCTTATACCCTCCCCACACCCTGCTCTCCAACCCACCCACTCCCACTTCCTAGCCCTGGTATTCCCCTGTATTGGGGCATATAATCTTTGCAAGACCAAGGGCCTCTCCTCCCAATGATGGCCGGTTAGGCCATCTTCTGCTACATATGCAGCTAGAGACACAACCTCAGGAGTACTGGTTAGTTCATATTGTTGTTCCACCTATAGGGTTGCAGACTCCTTCAGCTCCTTGGATACTTTCTCTAGCTCCTCCATTAGGGGCCCTGTGTTCCATCCAATAGATGACTGTGAGCCTCCACTTCTGTATTTGCCAGGCACTGGCATAGCCTCACAAGAGACAGCTATAATAGGGTCCTTTCAGCAAAATCTTGCTGGCATATGCAATAGTGTCAGCGTTTGGTGATTGATTACGGTATGGATCCCCGAATGGGGCAGTCTCTGCATGGTCCTTCCTTCCGTCTCATCTCCAAACTTTGTCTCTGTAACTCCTTACATGGGTATTTTGTTCCCACAGAATATGGGTAGAACTTGTAAGGACCGCCTGTTACAGAGTAAATTTCTATACCATGGGATGTGGGTGGAGATGCTGGGAGACACTTGGCCTTTATCACTAAGGGAAAGCTTGCTGCTATAAATCTTGAGAATATGCATTCTTTTTTGTTTGTTTGCTCTTTGTTTTTTTGAGACAGGGTTTCTCTGTGTAGCCCTGGTTGTCCTGTGAACTCACTTTGTAGACCAGGCTGGCCTCGAACTCAGAAATCCGCCTGCCTCTGCCTCTGCCTCCCGAGTGCTGGGATTAAAGGCATGGGCCACCACGCCCAGCGAGAATATGCATTCTTAAATATCCTTTTCCTCACTTTTAAAATTATATTTGTTTTTGTGTGAGCAAGTGGGGAAAGGGCAGACATGTAGATTATATTACATGTGTAAAAGAGGAGAACCTGTGAGAGTTGATTCCCTCCCTCCACCATGTTGGTCCCAGGGATCAAACTTGGGTTCTCAGGTTTACTGATAAGCACCTTCACCTACCGAGCCGCCTCACCACCCCTGACGGATGGATTCGATATCTTAAATTTTAAAAGTAAGGCCTTTGGTGGTGTGCACCTTCAGTCCAAGTATGGGGTAGGGGAGAGGAACAGGGGGGCGGGACACCATACAGGACAGAGACTGAGGCCTAAGAAATAAGATCTCAATGTCACTGTGACAGACTTGGAATTGTGGGCCACAGTGGGCCACCAGGTAAGCCATACATTCCAGCTACCTGTGCAGTCACTGTGGCAGTATACGCAGGTCTCTCCACTGGAATGAGTGGAAATGACTGTGCCAACCTCAGATGCGGGGTCTGTAGGATGACCACCTGCGTCATCTCATTCTCCTTACAACAGTGACAACAGGAGCCAGGGATGGAAGAAAGAGATCACTCTGTACCAACAACTGCTTCTTAAATGAAAACACAAGGAGAGTCTACTGCATTTGGGTCATTATTCATTTTCAGTCTGTTACAATTGGTCTTCACTAGTCAAACACACACAGTTGCAAGCTATAACTAAAACTCATTATCATTAGTCACAGGTGGTTCAGTATCAAAACTCTTCCTTCTCTGTCCAAACAGGAAACAGAATCCCGAGGAAGAGTGAAGAGAGTGCCTCCATGAAGCTAGCAAAGCCCTCACTGCTGACTCCAGCTTCTCTCTCTGCTAATTACTTTGCACACTGCATCTTAAAGCACCCACCGCCCATGGAAACCAACATAGCGATGGCTGATGGCTCTCCCCCTTTTAGCACCTTCTGAGAATTACTGTTTTCACAAACAGCTGCAGAGGCGCAATGAATATGAATCTGACATAAGGCAGACATGAAACTGGGCAGAGAGAAAAGACATCAGAAGCCTTGCATATTTTAAGAAATGCAAGGCCCTTAAGCCTGGAACCCAGGAAGGCAGAGAACAGGGGCAGAATGTCAGCAAGAGGCTGGGTACAAGATGTCCCCTCGACGTACACGACCAGGAGAAGAATGAAGAATAGTCAACAGGTGAGTACAAAATGATTAAATAAAGCACGGTTTAGGGATAGGGATATAGCTTAATCAAACCCTAACTTCAACTGGTCATGAGCCAAAGCACACAATTTATAGTAGTGAGAAGTTCCAATGTGAAAGGGAATATGTACAAAATATGAATCCAACATAAACATCACAATAAGCAGAAATTTACAAAAGCCCAAATAACCCAAAAGCATACAGTAAGAGTGCTTAATATATTCACCAAGAACATGAAGATTAAAACGGCAATCAAGGCAGCAGATGCCCAAACCTTCAAGCCCAGCACGGGAAGTAGAGGCAATTGGGTCTGACTGAGCCAAAGCTACAGTGTCTGTCTCAAAATAAAAACCAAAACAATGAAACAAAACCCGCTGGAAAGATGGCTCAGTGATTAAGGGCACTAACTGCTCTTCCAGAGATCCTGAGTTCAATTCCCAGCAACTATATGGTGGCTCACAACCATCTGTAATGGGATCTGATGCCTTCTTCTGGCGTGTCTGAAGACATCTATAGTGTACTGGTATAAATAAAATAAATTTAAAAAAAAAAAGAAAACATGAGAAAAAGAAACAAAACCTTGATAGCCACAGATCACTGTTAGCAGGTGAACAAACTAACTCCAATCTTTCTAAACAGACCATCAAAGCTCCACTATTCTTTATTCTGTGACACTTTTACCCAAGAACAGAGGTATGTGAACATTTAAGCTAAAATTTTTCATAATAACCAAAAGAAGTCTCAACTCAAACATACACTAATAGAACAAGAAACTGTACTGAATGTTTTATAATATGGAAAAATAATTAAATACAACTATATACACCACCATTAATGAACCTCACAAACACTGTTAACAGAAATAAAAAGGGCCAGGCATGAGAGCTCACATCTGTATCCATAGTAATCAGTGGGCAGAGTCAAAAGAACTGCTACTCAGTTTCAGGCCAGTTTGGAATAATGAGACACTGTCTCGATTTTTAAAAAGGAGGGGTAAGGGGAGGAGAAAATAGCAAAAGGACACATACCATGAGACTGAATTTACTTAACTATAAATAACAGTTAAAATATCACTAGAGATAGGCATAGTGAGTCAGGAGGCTGAGAAGGGACTGTCACTGCTAGTTCCAAGCCACAAATAGATGCCAGTCCTGCTCAGTTACAAAGTAGAACCCTGTCTTAAAAACAAACAAACAAAAAAAACAACAACAAAGTGAAATCAAAACCACTGGGAATGGTGACACATAGCAACACTCAGGAGGCAGAAGCAGGCACATCTCTTCGAGTTTAAAGACAGTGGAGTCCATAGCTAGCTGAGGCTACACAATTGAGATTGTCTCCAGAAAAAAAAAAAAAAAAGAAGGAGAAGGAGGAGGAGGAGGAGGAGGAGGAGGAGGAGGAGGAGGAGGAGAAGGAGAAGAAGGAGGAGAAGAAGGAGGAGAAGGAGGAGGAGGAGGAGGAGGAGGAGGAGGAGGAGGAGGAGGAGGAGAAGAAGAAGAAGAAGAAGAAGAAGAAGAAGAAGAAGAAGAAGAAGAAGAAGAAGAAGAAGATGATGACGAAAAGGAGGGGGAGGAGGGAAGGAAGGAAAAATTATTTTTAGATCATCAAGAGCATAAAGATGTATAAAAACATCCTAAGGAAATTAAAGTTCAGTAAAGTGCCTCTTGCAAAGGGTTAGGAAGCAGAGGCAGTGCTAATACTGACCCGGGTAGGTGCTCATGTGTGTATATGGAGTCTGAGGCTAAGTCTTCTCCCAGTGTTCTTCATCACAGTCACTGAGGCAGGGTCTCTACAGTTGTACCAGAGCTCACAGTCTGGCTAATCTAGCCTGCCAGCTTACTCAGGGGATCCTAGCTCCACCTTCTAAGTGTGGGAATTACAGTCAAGCTGAGTGAGAAGTTTACCCAGCATTTCCTGGGTTCTGGGGTCTCTACTTTGCTGTTTGCACAGTGAGCATTTTAAATGCTGAGCCCCTTCCCCTTTTGTGCATGCATATTTTGACCGAGACAGCAAATGCAAAGCCTGGCTTGAAGAGCCATGTGATGAGAACTCATTCTCCAGTCTCTCAGCCTGTGGGCTGAATGTTGGTGTTACCGACTGACCGACAGACTGCTCTGCTCCCTGAAGCTGCACTTTCCCTGCACTGTTCCCGCTAAGCTCCTACCATCCACCTGCCCAGCTGCGTGTTATAACTTTTGTCTTTACCTCTACATCTTAAGGCAGAAGACACATTATGGACTATATAGCAAGGCTATGTATCCTGCTAATTGTTGCTCACAACACTATTAATAGTACTTGATCCTATAAGGCTCTGGGTTCAAGACCACATACACACAAAGTCTGGATTACAGAGCATTTCAGATTAGGAAACTCAACCTATAAAATTACACGTAAATAGATCCTACATATTATGCTGGGGCTGGAAAGATGTCTCCTTGGATAAGAGCACTTCCTAAATAATTATAAGGGCCGGAGTTCAGATCCCAGCACCCATGTAACAAGCCAGGCGTTACCGTATACCAGTACCCCATCTATGCTGAGGGCAGGTGTAAAGGACTGCCTGCCTTGGTGGCTTTCAGGCTAGCTGTGAAAATGGGAGCCCAGGTTCAGGAAAAGGCTATGTTTCAAATGAACAGGTTGAGACTGGTAAGAGAAGACCCAAGTCATCGTCTGGCTGGCATGTGTGCAGAAAGGCTTACAGATTCCCACACAATCACAGTCGGACACAGACACACACACTTAAAAACAAAAAACAAAAAAACAAGACTCTTTGAGGCTGACAAGATGGTTCAACAGTTAAGAGCACGTCTTCTTACAGAGGACCCAGGCTCAATTTCCAGCACCTACATAGCAGCTGGCTATATAACTCCAGTTTCAGGGAGTTCCACACCTGTTGACCAGGTACACGTGTGGTGTACAGACTATACATTGGAGCAAAATACCCATACGTAGAAAATAAAATAAATCTAAAACAAACCAACGTGAACTGGAGACATGATTCTGCAAGCAAAGGTATTCACAGTACCAGGTAAAGACGACCACGGTTAGAGCTCTGAAATCCACATAAAGGTGGAAGGAGGGGACCAACTGTCAAATTATCCTCTGAATGCATGAGTGTGCTCGCTCTCGCTCTCTCTCGCGCTCTCTCTCCCTCTCTTTCTCTCGCTCTTTCTCTCTCTCCACACACACACACACACTTTCACACACTAATAAGTTATTATTATTATTTTTAAGACTGTCTTAACCTAAGCTTTCACATAAAAGATATGTATATAAGAGCACGACTATTTGACACTCTCTTCCACTAGAAACTGCACTGAGAACAAGGCAGCCATTTATACTGCCCTTTGTCCACTACTTCCTCTATCGTGTGGCTATCAAAAGACTAAATGAGATTCTGGCAACATAAAAAAAACAGTTTTGAAAGGTCATGCTATGCAGACAGTCACAGCTTTCATAGTATCCTAACTGTCTATGGCAGACTACATGACGATCTGACCAGCTATGTTCTGAGTAAAAGCAAAATGCACATTGCCAATGCACTGTCAAAGGACCAGATCTACAGACACTCAATATCTTTATGAACATCATTTGCAACTGCATAGACATCCAGTACATATTAATGAGAAGGATCCTTGAGCAATGAAGGAGAACTGCAGGCAGCACCAGCTTCCCTGAACTCTGGCAGGCAAGCTGAGACCGGGCCGCTCTGTTGATAAAAAACATAACCTTTTACATTAAGACAGATCAGTGCCAGGCTTGGTGGTTACCTGCCTATAATCACAGCACTTAGGAGGGGAAGACAGGATGTCCCTAACTCAAAAAGCCCAAATCATGGCAGCACATAGGCCTCTAATCCCAACACTTGGGAAAGATCAGGAATTCAAAGTCAGTCTCATACAGAAAGAGTTAGAGACCAGACTACGCTACATGAGACCCTGTCTCAATAAACAAAAAGCAAAACCACAAAAAGAAAACAACTGTCAAATATTCATTTTCCAAGGAAAGTCTAATAGCTGCACTCCACAGCAGGTGTCCTTAATGGTGGAATGTGTGCTTAGCATGGTGAAATACTGGATTAAACCTGTAGTGCCTAGAAAATTACATTAGCCCTGCTCGTGGGCACGGTGGTATACAGGTCTCACTGCAGCACTCTGGAAGCTGAGGCAGGAAAATAGCCCTGGGTTGAGGCCAGCCTGGGCTACAAAATGAGCCCATATTTCAAATGAATAACCAACCCCACGTTGACCATTCTTCCCTTCCACTCTTGGTATTCCCCCTCCACTTTCATATCATGTGTTTTATTACTCTCCCTAACTCACTCTGATCATTCTTCAAAATTTCCCTAATTTGATTGCTTCAAAACCCTGTCAGCCAGGCATAAATGGTGCACAATTTTTACCCCAGCACTCAGGAGGCAGAGACAGATTTGATCGTGAAGCCCGTCTAGTCTAAGCTAGTTCCAAACCATTCCAGGTACAGCAAGAGTGAGACTCTGTCCCAAAACAAAACAAACAAACAGATAAATGGGGCTGGAGAGATGACTCAGTGGTTAAGTGCACCAGCGACTCTCCAGAGGACCCAGGCTTGATTTCCAGCAATCTACACAGCAGCTACAACTGCATCACTCCAACTCCATGGGGTCTGACGCCCTCTTCTGGCCTTCACAGGCAGCAAGCGTGCAAGTGTTACACAGGCATACATGCCTGCAAAGCACCCACACACATAAAATAAAAAATGGGTAGAGTTGGGGCTGTTGGTGGAGCCCGCCCTACCCTTCGTGTCCCAGCGCTGTCATGCACGAGAAAGGGCAATGAATCAGTACAAACCACCCAGCTCCTGAAATGTCCAAACCTGAGGCTGAGGAACAGCTCAGAGGTTAGGAGAGGAGCACTTGCTGCTCTTCCAGAGGTCCCAAGTGCAATCCCACCCTAATATGGTCGCTCACACTGGCTATAACTCCCAATTCCAGAGGGCCTGAAATCTTCTGGCCTCGGAAAACACTGCACATATGATGGAGACACATTCAGACAAAGCACTGATACACATAACATTTAAAAAGAAGTGCTCAACCTCATAGGTAAGTAACAGCAGTCTGTCTGCTTTGCTTTTGTCATCTGAGCTAGGAAGGTTTTCTGCTCTCAGCAATGCCATCACCTGAGAAATCTCTATTTAAACCAATAGTAAGGCAGGCACAACACTGCACCTGCCTTTTATCCCAGTGCTTGGGAGGCAGAGGTAGGCATGGCTCTGTGAGCTTGAGGCTAGCCTGGTCTACACAGCAAGTTCAAGGATAGTCAGGGATACACAGAGCAACCCTGTCCCCAAAAACCAATAACAACAATAATAAAAATCACCTTCATCCAGTATTAGTCTCACTGCTGTGATCCCAGAACTCTGGAGACTAAAGGAGCTCAAGTTCCAGGCTAGCCTGTGCTTTACAGTCAATTTCAGAGTAGCTTGGACTAAAATATCAAACAAACAGAAGCAAGCAAGCAAGCACACAAACAACCCCTCTGAATTAAGCAACCCTAAATCTCAGTCTAACTTAAAGTGAGGCTTAGGGACTCAAAATACAAACCATGTCTCAAGAGATTAGAAAATATTTAGAAAAAAATAATTAGAAGCTAACCAATATTCATACTTTCCTTCTATATTCAACTTTGTAAAAGACTAAGAAATAAAATCTACAAAATTGTGGACACTTACCTCAAAATAACAGCCCCCATTTCAGTCTTCTAGGAATATATGATTTTTAAATGTGAATTATTCATGGAAGACTTTTTCAGCTTAGAAGATGAACTGCAAAATAAAAGGTTGGAGACAGACAGTTTTAATCAAAATGGACAGTGTTAAGTGTTTCCTCCCCGTGTGTCACTTGACTGTTTACAGCACACACAGTTTAACACACTGGCTCAACGATCTACCAAGGTTAAAAACTTAGGATGTTTAGGATCTATGTTCCAATGTTCTCAGCTTTGGGAATTTACGAGTGGGCGTACATATTCAAGATCAACTCTAAGTAAATAATTTATATAGAATGTAGTAAAAAATAAAAACGCAAGACCCCTCAAGCCAGCCAGGGATATACAGCAAAGCCCTGTCTCAAAAGAAATGTTCTACAAGGAACTATGTCTAAACCCAAACAAAAGTGCAGAGGACCAGAGCACAGGCTGAACAGAGTCCACCTGTCTGTCTGTGTCCATTCTGGTGGCCCATTACCACCATAGCTCCAGAGGCCTTGGACAGTCATCTCACAGAAGGAAGCTTAACCACTAGGCTAAGTGATCATGACTAGTGGTCATGACGGTCTTCTGACCACTGAGAGAAGATTAACGATGACACTTATGCCCTCTGAAGACATCAGACCAACCAAACACCAGATCAAACAGGATGTGAAAGCTGTGTTCACACTGATATCACCCAGGTCAACACCCTGAGTTCAGCCTAATGGAGGAAGGCAGCATCCGTTCAACTGTCTCCTGACTAGAGATTCTCTGGGTACTGTCACAACCGAGATCACCAAAGTCCAACTGCCTAATTCTAAATGTAAATCTCTTATCTCTATAAAAATGTTTGGGGCTGGAGAAAAAAATTTCTAGTATTGCTCTTCCAGGGAACCCAAAAAGTTTGAGTCCCAGTCCCAGCAGCAGGCAGCTAACTCCAGCTCTGGGGAAATCAAACCCCTCTGGCCTCTGCGGGCACCTGCATTCAGGCACCTAAGGACAGGAGAAAACCTAACTAAAAATACAACTTTTAAAACTTTAATAAGTAAAGCAGGCATGGTGGCTCACACCTTTAATCCTAGAACCCAGGAGGCAGGAGGACATGGATCTCTCGGTGAGTCTGAGGCCAGGCAGGGCTACAGAGACCCAGTCTCCAAACGAATGAATCAATGAATGATGCAGGGCTACTCATTCAAAAATGAAGAATTTCAAGACAGAGATGGCTTAGCATTAGATTAAGCACAGTTCCTCCTCGAGTGAGGAGCCTGACATGCCCATGGTGTCAGCCACACTTAAGACACTAATTCAAGGTTTGGTGACATATGCCTTTAATCCCAGCACCTTGAGGCAGAGATAATCGAATCTCTGAATTTGAGGCCAGCCTGGTCTACACAGTAAGACCCTATCTTAAAAAGGGGGGGGGGGGCCGGGGCTGGAGAGATGGCTCTGTAGTTAAGAGCACTGACTGCTCTTCTGAAGGTCCTGAGTTCACATCCCACCAACCACATGATGGCTCACAACCATCCGTAATGAGATCTGATGCCCTCTTCTCTTGTGTCTGAAAACAGCTACAGTGTACTCACATATAATAAATAAATCTTAGGGCTGGAGAGAGCGGGGCCAGAGAGAGTGGAACCAGAGTGAGCAGGGCCAGAGCAAGAAGAAAAATAATAACTATTTAATAATTCCTTTAAAAAAAAGACACTAACTCTCTCTTAAGTCTATTAAATGGACAAGTATTATTTGCCCAGCCTGGTACAATACACCTGTAATCATTGGACTTAAGTAGAGACAGGGGAATTATTATGATTTCAATGTCATCCTCAATTACATAGTGAATTTGGAACCAGTCTGAGCTACATGAGATGCCAAAAAAAACAACAAATCAGATTGACCCCAGTGCCTCCCTAGAAAATCTCCCAGCCCCTACCAACTGGCTATCTCTCTCCATTTTACCTTCTGTAAGACAGTAGATCAAAACCGGGCGTGGTGGCGCACACCTTTAATCCCAGCACTTGGGAGGCAGAGGCAGGCGGATTTCTGAGTTCGAGGCCAGCCTGGTCTACAAAGTGAGTTCCAGGACAGCCATGGCTACACAGAGAAACCCTGTCTCGAAAAACAAAAACAAAACAAAACAAGACAGTAGCTCAATACTCCTCTAGCTCAGTCTTCCTGCCTCAACCTCCCAAGTGGCTCCCAACCTCGGCTTCCAGGCATGCACTAACAATAGGCTTAACTTTATTTTCTCCATACACTCTTCCTTCTTCTTGGTTTTTGAAAGCCATAGCCTACAATGACTTTGAACTCTTCATGTATACACATTTGAATAAACACGAGGATGTATATACACATATGCCACAAACACAACTGTCCCCATCCCCTCTTACTTTTGTCCAATTTATCATGTGAAATATAGCCTGCTTACTATAATGAGCTAAAATTTACCTATTTTTAAACACAGGAAGCCGGGAATAAGATTTTAACAAAATTCTCTAGAACTCAAGTATGTGTGTGTGTACGTACATGCACGTGTATACATACATATATATGTACAAATATGTACAAAAATAAAAATGTTATCTTTATCTTATGCTCATTGGTGTTTTAAAGGCCGACGTGTATGTCGGTGTGAGGGTGTCAGAAGCCCTGGTACTGGAGTTACAGATAGTGTGGGCTGCCATGTACTGGGTGCTGGGAACTGAACCAGGGTTCTCTGGAAAAACAGCCAGTGCTCTTAACCACTTAGCCATCTCTCCAACTCTAGACCCCAGTTTCTTAAATTGGGGGTTATGGCTCCATATAGGGTTTTTTCTGGGGATCACAGAAAAACTGGCAGCAGTAAAATGGTGCCATGGAACCACCAAGGATTAATTGGAAATCACTTAGTGGATCCCTACGTGTCTGCAGCTTGTGCTGCACTGAATCTTGGTTCAACTGCTGCAACCTTGGTTCTGAAAGCAACCATGGTCATCATGCCACCTTGACCATCTCTGCTCCTGTCCACCACTACTGCGGGTTGGGAATTCTTTCCCTGTATATACAAGGCTCTCTGCTCTCATATGCATAATGATTTAAGTATGGAAAGCAAACACTTTCCATTGTTATTTCTCCCTACTCCTCAGCATGTAAGCACCATTTCCTGTATCTTTAGATTGTGTTGAAATGTTCTATTCGGTCCCCAGGGGCCACTAACACACGCACACCTTTATTCCCAGCACTGAGAGGCAGAGGCAGGTGGATCTCTGAGTTTGAGACCAGTCTGGTCTACATAGAGAGTTCCAGGACAGTCCTGTTTTAAAAACCAAAACAAAAGTTCTCTTTAAGTAACGTATCACCAGAATACATTTTTCATGTATAAACAGCTGTCGGGGGCAGGGGATGATTTTTAAAGTTGTTTTTTGAGTTTCTGGCTCAAGTTCCATAAACAAAAATGGCTATATAGATTTTTGGCTTGGGATTAAATTATGATTTTCAGTAGCATTTAAAGTGGCCCTGTACATATTTCTGACATTAAAAATTAGCAAGCATATCCACCTGTTAATATGAAATTTTGTTTCTATCTTTAATACGTGAGAAAAATAACTATATGCCAAAGAATTATTTTTAAAAACTTATTACTATCAATATCTTTGATTTTGCATAAGTATTTCATATGCTTATATAGTAGGGGCCACACAGAGAAGTCCCAAAGAGAAAGAACAAGCAGCCCACTCTACACTGAGTAAAAGGGGTTAGCAGTCAGAAGAGCGGGAAGCCAGATGTGGTGGCCACAGCTGCAACCTCAGTTCTCAGGTGGCGGAGGCATGGCTGTGGTGTTTGAAACCTAGGAGACATAGAGTGCCTTATTTCAAAATGAAAGAGAAGAATTTGGGACCCAAGAAGTTTGTTTATCATTTAGGTTCTATCAACTGACTTTACTGAATTGTAATTAAAACTGATTTTAGTATTTACCTTCACTGCCGCACAATGTGAAAGCCTGCTCTCCTGCCATGCAAGAGGTAGGAGGAGGTCACTGCATGCCTGAGGCCAGCCTGGTCTACAAAGCAAGTTCCAGGATTACAATGAGATCCTGCCTTAAAAGAAAAATGTTATTTTTTTTTCTTGTTCTATTTTGTAGTCCTACCCAGGGCCTTAAACATGGCAATTTCTTTCTTTTTTTCTTGTTTTGTTTTGTTTTGTTTTGTTTTTTTGAGACAGGGTTTCTCTGTGTAGCCCTGGCTATCCTGGAACTCACTTTGTAGACCAGGCTGGCCTCGAACTCAGAAATCTGCCTGCCTCTGCCTCCCGAGTGCTGGGATTAAAGGCGTGCGCCACCACGCCCGGCTAACATGGCAATTTCTTAAGAACTCTACTATTAGGTTGTACTCCCTGCCTTATTAAAATCTTTAGTAATTAATACTTTATCTTTTAGCAAGTAATATTATCTTAATAAAGTATTCATATAAAAACAAAAACCCCAAATTTTTGCATTAAGACTTTTTTGGCCAACATGGCTATGCACACCTTTAATCCCAGAATTCAGGAGGCAGAGAGCTCTCTGAGTTTGAGGCTAGCCTGGTCTACACATATGGAATTATGGACTAAGCAGGGTCTCATAGTCAAACAACAGCAGGAAATGTTTGTGAGGGTTTTCTATAACAGGGTTTCATGTGCCCTGGGCTGGCCTCAACTCCAAGGATCAACTCCTGATCTTCAGCCTCCACCACTCAAGAGCTATAGTTAGAGGCAGGCTCCCCCATGCTTGGCTAAAACTTTTTTATTTTTCTTTACTTATGTGTGTGAATGTTTTGCCTGCATGTTATGTCTGTGTACCACATATGTGCCTGGTGCCAAGGAGATCAGAAGAGGGTGTGGGATCCTCCCAAATCTGTCTGGAGTTGCAGGCTGCTGTGAGCCGCCGTGTGGGCATGGAGTTGCAGGCTGTTGTGAGCGCCCTGTGAGCGCTGAGAATCAAATCCAGGTTTTATGGAAGACAAATTGGTGCTCTTAACCACTGAACCATCCCTCCAGCCCATAAAACTTCTTTTAAGGTAGGGTCTCACTATGTAAACCAGGCTTGCCTTAAACTTCAGGACACATCTACCTCTGTCTCCTGAGTGCACATACCACACCAGTCTACGGTGTCTCTCTTGAACCTTCATCTGTTTGCAACCCCAATGCTTCGCACAGCATAAACACATCCTCTCAATAAATGTTCCATGAAGAAGTTGACAGGAAAAAACTCACATGCTCTAATGTTGAAAGTGTAGGTGGATGAAGTAGACATTCCCACAACCAACTCTTTAGCTGACAGAAATGTATAAAAGAAAGCTCATGATAAACTGGCAACGATGCCAGCTGTAGAATAAAGGATACATTCAGACCTGGCATGACACAGTAGATCAGACCTTCAAAGGTCTGCCCTACGGCAGCAAGGAAAGCTGACCCCAAACGGCAACTCTACTCTGAACACCCACAGCTCCAGTCCTCTGACGGAAAAAGCATCCACCTCTGCCCGAAACAATTGCACCACTGTTCTTAAAGGGGCTGGTGAGGGTGACGAGGTAGGGAGAACCCCAGCAACTGGGGACTAAGAGAACGCCAAGTATCTGGTGTCAGTAAAATAAAATGCATGAGTACTTGAAACTTTCATCAAAGTACAGTAATAAAATAAACAGGGCTAATGTGTAGGTCAGTGGAGGGGGCAGACATGACCTGAGTGACTGATCACTACCACCAAAAATAAATGAAATAAATTAATATTAAAAATTGGGCTGGGAATCTACCACAGTGGCAGAGTGTGTGGGGGCGCATGCTGTTCCATTTTCAGTAACACGTACAAGCACCAAAATAAATGTGATAAACAAATATATCTACCCTAGGACCTTAATGATCAACCAATATACCAAGATATATTCCCTAAATATCTGAACACTCGCTCCAAGGAAAATAAATCATTTACAGAAGGGCCTGGAAGATTGGAGCAAGGTGCCACACTAGCCAAGAGAGCCCCCCCCCCCAGGCGCTGCAGCCTTCAGCACAGCTGACGTGCCCTCTGCGCCTCTATTCTCTACTGTAAAATGAAGCTCCAAATGCAGCAACTGTGTACTGCGAGTTGCAGAAAGTCTTTAACTCGTGTACCAAGAGAGCCCCAATCCCTTGGAAGGAATCTGGTATGCCAATGACTTATACCCTAGTCAGTCAACTCCCCAACAGCGTATGTCATGTTGGAGGCATCCACTGTGCTTAGATCATTCACAGACGAGGCAACACTGCTCCCACATTTTCTTTACTACATCTAGTTACTTAGGTAATGTCTGTGTACACAGACATATTCATATTTTTTCTCCTTTGCTCATACATGTGAGCCAGTACAGATGATCAGAAGGAAATCTTAGTTTCTGGGCTGCAGAGATGATGTCTCAATGGTTAGGAGGATTTGTGTGAAACCATGAGACCCAGAGTCCAATCCACTCATGCAGACACATACAAATAAGTAAAAAATTTTAAAAACACTTAATTTCTGCTGGGGTCCGTGTTACATACTTAAGAATAAAACACTTGGGATACAGAATTGGAAGAACACAAAACCAAACATTTCTGCAGTTACTTCTTCCAATGCAGTGGCGCTCAGCCTTCCCAATGCTATGACCCTTTAATACATTTCCTCATGCCGTGATGACCCTTATGGACCTAAGTACTACTGGTGACAGATGTGATGTTAGCACATCCTCTCCTTTCTGATACATGAATAAAAAAAAGATCTAACAATGCAAGCATTTGCTTTGGTGGTGGTGGTGGTCTCTATATAGTCCTGGCTGTCCTGGAACTCGCTCTGTAGGCCAGGCTGGCCTTGAATTCACAGAAATCTGCCTGCCTCGGCCTCCCAAGTCCTTGGAGTCAAGGTGAGCACCAGCAATACCCAGTGCTCTATTAAAGTAAATGCTTTGTCAGTTACATTTCATGGCCTGTCTATTGTATTTCATTGGTTCATCTATTCAACAACAAATCTGTTTCTTTCCTCTACGCCCAGAACTTTTAAGATTAAGCTCAGGAAAGTCAAGTAGGTCACCAAGGCAAAAACAACAACAACTTCTCAAGGCCTTCTGACCCAAAACCCTTTAATGAAACCTGCATACATATTTAACTATGCTAGCATGATACATTTAAGATTAGGGGTTTTTTTTGCAGAGGGTGGTGATGACAGGGTCTCACTGTGTATGTCGCTTTGGCTGGCCTGGAACTCCTGAGTAAGCCATAGCTAGAACTTCAGGTATAAGCTACCATACCTGGATCATTACACTTCATTGCTAGTTACTTATTTTTAAATAAAGGTGGGAGAGGGGAGCACTTATTTAGCATGCACAAAACTCTGGGTCTATAGGATCTGGGCAGAAGTATACTGGAGTAAATTACACTTGAAAACAGACCAAGAAGTACAGAGCTGCTACAATGGTTACCAGAAAAATACCACAATAAATAAATAAATGGCCAGGGTGTGGTGGTGCACGCCTTTCAACCTCAGCGGTCTGGAGGCAGGTCTCTGAGAGTCTGAAACCGCCCTGGCCTATGCAGAGAGTTCCAGAACAGCCAGGGCTACATAATAAAATCCTAAAAACCTAAATAAACAAACAAGAAGCTGGGTATGGTGCCTTACACCTGTAATGCCACCATTTAGGAGACTAAGTTTAGAGGATTACCCCAAGTTCCAGGACAGCCTAGGCTACAGTGAGACGTTGACTTTCAAAACACAAAACAAAATTAATCATACTTAAGACCTGAGGCTATAACTCAGTGGTAGAGTGTTTGCCTAACATGCATGAAACCCTAGGTTCAAAATGAGCACAGCCATGGTGGTGATGATGGAAACGGCAATGATCTGGTGTGGGAGGAACAGCCTGGACTACACACCCAGCGACTTGGGGCCGGAGAGCAGAAAACCAGACAGAGCTAGAGTTAAAGGCCTGATTCTCATGGGCTAGATAGGTGGCTCAGTGACTAAGAGCACTAGCTCCTCTTCCAGAGAACCCAGGGTCAATTCCCAACACCCAAATGGCAGCTCCCAGCCACCTATAACACCAGAACCCTCTTCTGGCTCCACAAGCAGTAGGTACACATGATACGGACACAGATGCAGGCAAAACACTGGTACACTTAAATACATACTCTTTGATCTGACTCTCAGAGCTGGAGCGACAGCTCAGCAATTAAGAACACTGCCTCAATATAACTCCAATTTCAGGGGATCCTATACACAGACATACATGCAGGCAAAACACCAGTGCAAATGAAATAAAAATAAATGATAAAAAAAAAAGCCATACACATAAAACTATTTTTTTCTTACATCTGACTCTACTACTCATAAACTTTGTTCCATTTGATATGTAACTTCCTGAAATTCCAGTTTCCTCGGTGGTGATGTCATTCGTATCTTCATTAGAGAGTTGTTACAAAAATTACAGAAAGCACTTAGCACAGCCTGACATGCAAGTAAGCATCCAATAAACATTTGTTATTGTTAGTCTGCTTAGTCCCATATACAGCAGGAGACACTTGGGAGTTTTCCTAATATGCTATACACACAGACATAGCTTTAAGAGGTAAAGGTTGTGAGAGGAAACTGGTGCTAGGCATCAGCTAGGCATCAGTAATGCCAGCCAAGGGAAAGAGAGGCAGGAGGAGCAGGGGCTTGAGGGTAGGCTCAGCGACAGTTAGAGGCCAGCCTTAACTATGTGAAAACAAAATACAGGCCAGCGACTCACTTGGTAGGGTGCTTGCCTAGCACTCCTTGAGGCCCTGGGTTCAGTCCCCAGCACGCAAACTAGGCAAGTGCTGCTGCAAACCCAGGACTACAGAGATTAAAAGAGGGAAACTTCAGCCAGCCTGGGCCACACAGAGAGGCAGCTAGGTCTACCTGTCTATCTGCAGGTTATAGCAAGGCTATCTGCAAACACCACCACTACCACACCACCACCACCTCGCCCCAAACACAACAAGTGGCAAGTCTGATCACTGACTCATCACAGAGGCAGCATGAGAACCTTCAGCTCACAATTTCCTCATCAAGACAAGACACCGACAGAGAGGGCTGAGGTGTATCTAGTGGTCAGTGTGTATGAGGCCTTGGGTTCATACTCAATAACACAAAATAAAAATACCAGAATAGATGCGAAGCCCCACAGCATGAGTTAGTAACGGACTGGGTGTGGAGGCACCCAGGCAGGGAGGTCATCCTGACTCTGGGACAGCCTCAGCTAAACCATCAGGCCCTGCTTCAAAGAAAAACAGGAATAATACAGAAGTGAGGGTGTGGCTTAGAGTTAGAGGGTGTGGCTTGTCCAGCACACAGAAAAACCTGGATTCCATTCCCAACACTGCAAAACCAGTAACTTTAAACCTATGTCAACTAATTGATAAGAATTATCCAGCTATTACATGAAATCCATGAGAGGTAGTGGTGACCTAGCCTTATAAACACCACCTTTCAACCAGAAGCTAAGGCAGGAGGATCACAAGTCAGGCCCACCTGGGCTGCAGAGGGATACCTTGCCTGGGTCTTGGGAGTGTCTCTTACTTCAGGCAGGCCTTCAGGGAATTTAATTTCTATGAAAACTGCCATAGATTAATTTAAATGAAGCAAACTCCAACTTTGATTATATTTATAATTCTGATCATCTTAAATGTCAGTTGTTCAGATCTGAAAATCTCAATTGTTTAAACCAGTGATATAAAAATGTGTCCAAAGGGAGTTCTGACCTCTTGTTGACAGCCATTGAAAATGCCTGTAAGTGGCTCAGCAGGTAAGGAATTCGTGGAATTCGGTCTTCAGTCTAAGGATCACTGTGGCTGACCACAGTCAGCACCAAATTATGTGGGCAATGCAGGTTGGTCATCTAACTGCTTGAATGCCTTCCATCTTTTCCCCACTTCACAACTGCCATTACTTCAAGCAACAGGAAGAATACAGTTTGTGAATAGAACACAGTTAGAAAATATTCTTAGCTATTAGACCTGCCCAGGGACAAACTATGGTGAGGAATGTGGATAAACTGTAGTTTAAAATAAAGCTTCTGGCTTACTACCCGATTTCTTTAATCTACTTAATCCTCCAGTTCAGGCATGGATAATCAGGATCACATTCCTGTCTAAGGCAAATGGTCACTTGCCTGGTGGTCTCCCCAGTGACCTCAGCACTAGATGAACCAAGCCACGGGGAAATTGGAAACTGAAAACCTGGATCATAATGACACCACAAAAAAGGACTGTTAGATTTCAGCAGTATATTATTCCCAGTGAAGGACCCAACCCTCAGGCTATCTGACCAAAATTATAAGAGCTATTTTATAGGCCAATACTGATTTATATAATCCTAACGTTGTACAGCTATGAGTTCCAGACTAGCTTAGCTAGAGACCCTGCCCACTGGAGAGTTTTTCCTGCTCCAGAAAAACCAATCAAGGATTTATTTATTTTCTGAGGAAGTAATAGAACAGGAAATTAAGCATATTAGGCTGGACTCAAGTAAGAAACTGAACAACGACATTTGCAAAGCCCTGAAAGCAGAGGTAGTGTACCATCCCTCAGTCACTAGAAAACTGACTACCTAAAAAAGTGCTAGAATAAAATGAACAGCTATCAGAATGCATACACAAAGTGAGAGAGAGATCAAGAAGAAAAGCTAGGCTAGGGCGATGGCTCAGTGGTTAGGAGTACCGGCTGTTCTTCCAGAGGTCCTGAGTTCAATTCCCAGCAACTACATGGTGGCTTGCAACTGTCTATAATGTGAGCTGATGCTGTCTTCTGGCATGAAGGTATACATGCAAAAAGAGCACTCACACACGTTAAATAAATCTTTTAAAAAAAAAATCATGCCGGGCGTGGTGGCTCACACCTTTAATCCCAGCACTTGGGAGGCAGAGGCAGGCAGATTTCTGAGTTCGAGGCCAGCCTGGTCTACAAAGTGAGTTCCAGGACAGCCAGGGCTATACAGAGAAGGGGGGGGGGGGGGCTGACAGGTAAGAGCATTCACTGCTCTTCTGAAGGTCCTGAGTTCAAATCCCAGCAACCACATGGTGGCTCACAACCACCTGTAGTAAGATCTGATGCCCTCCTCTGGCTCATCTGAAGACAGCTACAGTGTACTTATATATAATAATAAATAAATCTTTAAAAAAAAAGAGAGAGAGGAAGGAGAGGAGGAGGAAGAAGAAGAAAAGCTGAGCCAGGCATAGTACTGCATATCTTTATGGTTTCTTGTTTGTTTGTTTGTTTGTATGTGTGCTCATTTATTTTGGTTTTTCAAGACAGGGTTTCTTTGTATAGCCCTGGCTGTCCTGAAACTCTGTAGACCAGGCTGGTCTCCAACCCGGAGACTGATCCCTCTGTCTCTTGCCTCTCACCACTAGGAGTAGAACCTACTGGGGCTGGTACTTGTCTTTAATCCCAGCATAAGAGACAGAGGAGACAGAGGCAAGAGAATCTCTGTGTCTGTTCTTAACAGCCAGAGCCAATAGAGACCCTGTCTCAAAAAAAAAAAAGAGGCGAGAGAAGGCTGAGTTCAGAACATCATCCCCACACTAGCTGGTGCTAACAAAGAATACATGGGAATCTCGATTTCTCATATATTGGGGGAAGGAGGAGGCAAGGATACGGCTCAGCAGGTAAACCTGCCAAACCTGACAACCTGAGTTTGGCCTTCACTCCAGAAAGTTGTCCCTGCCCTCCACACAAGTGCTGTGGCATCCTGTTCTCACCTTAGATACACACATACACAATAAGGAATGCATAAACAAACAAACAAATAAACAAACAAAAAGGATGGCCAGGCAGAATGCCACAAAGCCTATGTCAACACACCCCAGAGTCTGAGGCACAAGGGTATATAAGTTCCAGGCCAGCCTTGTATATATATTGAGATCCATCTCAAAGCAATTCAAAGTAACAAGAAATACCTTTTAATTTAAAAAAACCTCCTTAGTCACCAAAGAGTGGTCGGGCACACCTTTTAGGCCAGCACTCTTGCAGCAGAGATAGGCAGATCTCCCTATTATGAGTATGAGGTGAGGCCAGCCTGGTCTGTCCACATATCAACCTCCAGGATAGCCAGAACTGCATAGACAGACATCTCATCCCCACCGGGCATCTAATCCTTGACTTCCCCTCACTGACTACTACAACCTTTTGAGTCAATTATTTACCCTAGAGACAATCATGGAATACGTGCAAAACCAAATCCACTAGCTAGAACCTTTCCAAAAAGACAGAGTGGAGCCGACAGCAGGACTACAGAAAGGCAGACCTTGATTGCAATAAAACAGAAGACTTCTCTTACTGGAAGGGCCTCTCACGGGTGCACAGGGACGTTTTGGACTGTTCCAGGAACAGAAGCTCTCCTTAGAAAACCAGCCCAAAAAACAGGGGGAGGGGAAGAGGGGAGAATCCAAGAGTCACCGCCTTTCCCCCCTTGCACTTCATGTGTGTTCACTATTCTGCTCCTAAGACTTTACATTCCAACATCTTCCCCTGTGTTTCTACCGTGACAATGGACGTGCAGACTTCAAATTTTGCTTTTCGTTTTCTGAGGCAGGGTCATGTACTGTAGTAGTCTAGGCTAGCCTTTGACTCATGGCAACCCTTCTGCCTCAGCCTCTTGGGTGCTGGGATTACAGGCATAGTCCACGTCTGAGTTTTCTATGACCCTTCTTTGCTAACCAACCTGCTGTACAATTTCCAGGTCTGGCATTTCAGGAAGCTCCAGAGAGAAATCGTGAATGATTCGTCTCTTTATACAGCATGACTACACTCTCGAGAAAGTAGTCAGTAGAAACCAGATGATAGGCATTTTTCCACAAATAAAGCAGTATGTGGTAACTGAAACAAATGATTGAAAAGATTATGCACACTACTGCCAGATACAGGTACACACTCCTGCATGTGTGCGTTAAGCTTGCACGCGCGCACGTGTGCGCGCGCGCACACACACACATTTTCTGGCACACATATACATACATATAATGGAAGGTTCTCACAATGAGCTTGAGGACAGCCTGGTCTACATAGCAAGTCCGGGCCAGCCAGAACAACACAATGAAACGCTACCTCATAGAAAGAGACACAGACAACAGAGCAGGCAAAACAATTAGAGAATATGAAAATAAGGTTTGGATTTTCTGTTAACGAGAGGCCACGGGTACAACAGAATGGCAGAAATGCTGATTGCTGGGGTAGTGCACACCTGCAATCCCAACCATGGGAGGTGTACGAAAGGAAATCACAAGTCTCCAAGCCACCCGGACTATACAACCAGACCCGGATGCAGAAAGATACATAGAAGGCAAGGGAGGGAAGGGCTGAAGAGGGGCGGAAGAGAAGGAGAGATGAGAAATTACAATCCAGGAGGAACAGAGATGCTGGCAAGAAGGTATGTGAAGAAAATTCAATCCTGATGTATCTTAGAAGTGAATTTGAAAGGCTTAAAGAGCTGGGTGTGTAGGTAGAAGGAACAGTGGGGCAGAGAGGACTTGCAGATGTACTCCTATAATCACGACTCTTGGAAGACCAAGGCAGGAACATCACCAAGAAGTCAAGGCCAGCCTGGGTTACACAGTGAGTTCCACAGCAGGAGAGACACTATGTAAAAACCAAGGCAAAATGTATGGCCACTGGAATTTTCACTCAAGGAGAGATAGTGGGGTGAGGAAGATCATGACATGAACAGGTTGCTAGGCATGGAAATATATACTTGTCGTTCAGCACTTGGGACACAGAGGGACCAGGAGTTTGAAGCCAACTTGGGCTCCAGGAGGCCCTGTCTCAAAACAAGTAAAAAAAAAAAAAAAAAAAAAAAAGGTTAGGGAGTGGAATTAAGAGCTCTCTATTTGAATATTACATACACATACAAACACATACACACACACACACACACACACACACACTCACACACACACATACACACACACACACACACACACACACACACACACAGTATTAAATTCAATTCCTGCAAGCATGCTAGACAAGTGCTCTGTCCACTAAGTTAATGTCCAGTCCTGACCATATTACATTTAAAATGCCTACAAATTGGACTGAAGGGATGGCTGTTTGCTAAGAGCACCCATTGGTCTTGCAGAGGCCCTGGGTCCAGTTTCTGGTTTTTTTAAGCTAGTGTCTCTCTCTGTCTGTGGTCTAGCGAGCCTAAAACTCATGTACCAGCCAGGCTGGCTCTTCAGGATTCTCCTGACTCAGCCCTCCAAGTGTCAGGGTCACAGGCAGCATCCATACATAAATCATCTCTTTGTTTTGTTTTGTTTTGTTTTGGTTTGGTTTTTCGAGACAAGGTTTCTCTGTGTAGCCCTGGCTGTCCTGGAACTCACTTTGTAGACCAGGCTGGCCTCGAACTCAGAAATCGCCTGCCTCTGCCTCCCAAGTGCTGGGATTAAAGGCGTGCGCCACCACCGCCCAGCTCATAAATCATCTCTTTATTCATTGTTCCCTCTACTCTACACATAACCAGTTCTCTAACCCTTTCAAATTTACCTCTACAATTTGCCCTCTGCAGTTTCAGATCCAGAGGACTTCTGGCTTCCACTGACAACCTGACATTCATACGATTCACAAGCACACACTTAGCAAAACACTCATAGCCGTAAAATAAACTTTAAAATTAAAAAAAAAAAATGTAAAGGATGCCTAGAAACAGGGCCATGGAGCCAGATTCCATCTCCAGAACCACAAAACCTCCATCCTATCCAGATCCCCTCCCCCCCAAAAAAATTAAAAGAAAAGAAAAATGTATAGGTCTAGATGTAGCTGAAGCTTAATGCTCAGGACCAGTGATAAAAATCTGAGTCAACAACATGTGATAATATTTAAAGAGGGAAGAGAATGACATCATTCAGGATGAGCACAGGTAAAGAAATGAAGAGGGACAGCCAGGAGGCCCTCGGGGATTTGGGATGTTTTCAACACAAGGTGTGAGGCTGAAACAAAGAGAGAAAGAAGGCCTGGAAACTCTAAGGCCTAGAAGGTTCCCTGCCATCATATGAGTCTCCTGTCATACCGAGTCTCCACCAAAGCCACCTCTTCCATAGTTAGCTAATGTCTATCATTTAAAAATCCGAGGTTCAGAAAGCCTGGGCAGAATCCCTACAACTGCACCTCTTTCGACTCTGACTTAGGTCAAAGTCTAGAGCACTTCTGACCCTCAGCCTTTTCACTGTGGGTAGCAGGAACAACAACCTACAAAACAGACAACTGGGCCGCGGTGGCACAGCCTTTAATCTCAACACTTTGGAGGCAGAGGCAGGGGAATGTCTGTGAGTTCAAGGCCACCTTGGTCTACAGGGTGAGTTCCAGGACAGCCAGGACTACACAGAGAAACCCTGTCTTGGGAAGAGGTAAAAAAAAATCATCTAGGCTACGGGATTCACTTTTGCTTTCCATATAATTTGCTGGCATATACAAAACAAGTTGATTAGGGACTGATCCACCTGCAAAAAATAAAAACCAAAGCAGGAAAACAGGGCTGGGGACATTAGCTATGAGCATCTTACCCTGTGTGAAGACCTGGGGTCAATCCTCAGCATTCACACACCGAGAGAAGGGAAGCCCGGGCAGAGACAGGACGTGGCCCAACTAGTACTGAAGTGCTTAACTAACATGCAGAAAGCCTGCTAGTTTGATTCCCAGCTCAGCATAAAACCAGGCGTGGTTTACAGGTGTATGGTGGAATCCTAGCACTAGGGTGGAGAGATGCAGAATTGCCCAGAGATGCAAGAAGCAGGAGCTACGCTGCAAGTCGAAGGCCAGCCTGAGGATAGAGCAATATTCCATTTTAGGTTTGTTTGGGGTTGGTTTTTTGTTTTTTGTTTTTTTTTTAAAGTATACAACAGGGCTGGGGACAGGTAAGCTCTGGCATAAAGCACTTCCCTGATATAAAAAGCCCTGAGTTTTAAAAAATAAAATAAAATAAATCAACATCTGACTTGTGGTCAGGCCAATGATCTTTAGCACAAGAAAAGCAACCTGATTTTTCCACTTTGTAAAAACACCCTGAAGGTGGAATGTCCTAGTCAGTGTGTGAATCACGAGGGTAAACTAAAGATGCTTCTTAAATCCTTTTGGCTTTAGTGACTACAATTTCAATTTTACCATTTCAGATTTTTGGTCTTCCAAAACTTGGGCAATAGCCTAATCCAAGCCACCCTGATCTTTCACACATTATATAGTCTTTCTACACAGTTCTGTCTTCTGCTTTCTTTTTTAAAAATCTGTGTGTGTGTGTGTTGTGTGTTCCTCAGATGCCACACATCTTATTTTTTTAGGTAGAGTCTCTCATTGGCCTAGGGTGCCATGATTCTGCTAAGCTAGCAGGTCTACCAGCAAACTCCTGGAATCTACTTGTGTGCCCCTCCCCAGCAATGGGACTACAAGTGGATGCCACCCTAACTTTTAACATCTATTCTGGATATGCCGAGTTCTGTAATCCAAAGACAAGGGAGAAAGAGGCATGAATCAAAGCCAGCCTAGTCTATAGAGTGAGTTCCAGACCACTGAGGACTAACACCGCAAAGTTCTGTCTCAAAAGATCCATAACACCGCAAGGTTCTGTCTCAAAAGATCCAAAACAAAATAAAACAAAACAAAACAAAAAAACTTACAAAGCAGTACCAAGACCCGCAAGTGATAATGAACTCCTGGAAACTCAGACTCCTTGGAGATTTCATTACGACTGGTATTCCCAAACATCCATTCAGCACTTCAGAATAAATACTCATCTAATTTAATTATGATGACTTCACCAGACAGTAAGTAACACTGCCCACAACGATGTTTACAAAAGCACTTGTCACTCCCTTCGGATGTAGCAATGCAGGAAAAAAGGAGTATGTTTCCATACTCTTCCTGTGTTTATACTCTGTAACAAGTGACAATTTAAGTGTCACTTCAGATGGGTTAAATACCAAAGTAAGTCAGGTAACATGTCCCACCACCATCTTCCACGTTGTGTAAACTCTGATTCTGATAGGATTCTTAGCACTAATTCACTCCGTACCCAAGACAGGTTTCCAAGTCAGCCTTTCCAAGAGAGAAACTACAGAATTCTAGGAAGAGACTACAGAATCCTACTCTGGCCGCTGTAAGATAACAGGCTCCTTCGTTAAGCAACTCGAGTTGAGCTTATTGCAACACTAGAGCGGTTCGGAAATAAATTTGCCCCCAATACCAACCTCTAGGAAGGAACAAGCCAGAGCCAGCAAGGATGCTGCAGTGAGCGACTCCCAAAAGCTCCCGTCCACCGAGCACTTACAGCGAGGTTAGCACGGCCTCCCGCAATCCCGGGAGGTGAGTATTCACAGTTCCCGCTTCACGTCTCCTCGGGGTATTTCAGCCAAGGCCGCGCGGGACGGGTTAGCCGCAGCACCGGGACTCTGACCGGTCTGAAACCGGAGAGCCCGGAATCGTGCGGTGAACGCTGCGCCGAAACACCTGAGGGTCCGCAGCCGCCGGGCGTCCGCACCGACACCGGCTGGGCCGTGCCGCGCCCGCTCTCTCTGTGGTCGCCCACCGGGCGCCCTCCGCTGCTCGGTGTCCGCCGCCCGAGGCCTGGGCGCCGCGTACCTCGGAGCCCGCGCTCCCGCGGCCGAGCCCGGCAGGAAGCGCCCGCCCGAGCCGCCAGCGCCGCAGCCCGCGCCGCCTCCCGCGCTCACCTGCCCCGCGCGCCGCCACCGGCTCCCGATCCCGCAGCGCCGTCAGCAGCTCCCGCAGCCGTGCCCGCCTGGCTCCGACACCCGCATGCCCCGCTCCCAGTCTCTTGCTGCCTTCGGGGCTCAGCGCGACACCCGCCCACCGCCCACGACCATGGCCGGCTCCGTCGCAGCCGCTGCACCGCCCGACGGAGCACGCGCGCGCCACCGCCGTGCCCGCGCCTGCGCGAGCGCGCGCGCGAGCCTCCCGGGCTCTCCTCCCCGCTGCCCGGCCCCGCCCACCCTCTAGGGCCAATCCCCCGACGCCCGCCTCCAGGCAGCCCCGCCCACTCACCGCGCAAGCCCCGCCCCTCGAGGGGAGGCAGCACCAGCCTCGCCCTGTGCGGCTGTCGGTGCCGCGTTCCTACTGCGCTGCCGGCGCGCTGGGGTTGGCTCGCAGAGCACTGCGGTGTCTGCAGCCCCCAGCTCGCCGCCTTCGGGAAAACCTGCACCTCCCGGTTCCGCTTCTCCGCAGACTCCCCTTTGTTCCCACGGCCCAGCTGGCCTTCCATTCCCTGCGATGTGAACGATCATTTAGATGTAAAGAGTCCAGCCTTTGAAACACTTCTGTGTTCGTCTCTGCACCACCGCAGCTGACGTTTGGCTGCCAAACCTTACACTTCGCCCAGCGCTTTTTTTTTTTTTTCTCGCCTCTGTCTCCCTGCTGTCGGGAAATTTCATGGCTCTTTAGTGAGACGCTTGAATTTCACTTACTGTCAGCCAAACCTTGGGCGCGGCGGATAGAGCTCAGCGGTAGGGCACTCACATAGCCTAAGAGGTCCTGCGTGGGATACTTGTAGTCTTTTTGTTTACATATAGTAAACCTACTGTAACCTAACGCCACTCTAACAATTCAAGCAAATACTTAAGTAGTCTAGGATAGAATCTACAAGTAGAAGGAAAATGAGACAAGGTGTCAAAACAATAGTTTGATTCTGCGGATGTAACTAAGTGATTTAAAAAAAAAAAAAAATCAAGCGTGGTGGCTAATGCCTATAAAGCTCTGCATTCAGGACCAGAAGGCAGGTGCATTGCCAGGCCAGCTAGGTTACTTCCTGAGTTGCAGACTAGGCAAAGCTGCATAGCAGGGACCCTGTCTCAAAAAAAAAACAAAAACAAAAACAAAAAACAGAGGTTAACCTATTTCACCATGCTTGTACAAGTTTGGGGTTTCTACAAGTAATTTTATGTGGAGCTTTTGAGGCTTCAGCCCATTGCCAGTGGGACATTAAATGCTTAACCCAACTGTGAAGCCCAGGTCTTTTCAGATGTCTAATGAATAGAATTCCCCTTAATATTTAGCGAGCTCACAGCCAGAAATGTCAGTAAAGGACCTTCACACGTTGATCCTCGACCCTTGTACCAAGCTTCTTCCTTCCCCTCCACCACAAGGTCAGTCTCATGTCCACCACAGAAGCAAAAGTATCTTGCACTAGACTAGCAATGGCTTTCTGACCAAGCAGAAAGGGTTGGTGACACAAGCCAGGCTGGCAGATCTGTGAGTTGAGGCCAGCTTGGTCTACAGAGCAAGTTCCAGGAAAGCTAGGAGTACACAGAGAAACCTGGAGAGAGAGAGAGAGACAGAGACAGAGAGAGAGAGAGAGAGAGAGAGAGAGGCAGACACAGAGACAGACAGAGACACAGAGACAGAGAGTAAAACAAGAAGCTTGCCAAATACCTGTGAAGTTTCTGTGAATATCGGGGATGGAAATGCTAGAATAGGAATGTACTATGACAAAGAGTGGATCGAGGCCTAATCTTTACACTGTTCTTTGCTGATAGTATTGCTATGCAGTACTTGGAAAAGCTACTCTGGGAGATTAGACTGTACACCAGTGAGTTTCGAATCGTCTGTGTGTGATAAGAGTTCTGTGATGTATTCCTCTTCGCGTTGTTTTGTCGCTAAGATCCTCACCCACTTGTCATCGGGACCTTATAAAGAATGAGTGCACTTTGGATGTATATGAATGACTTAATCACACATTCATGCTTTGATTTGTAGTCCTGCATGTTTTAAAAGCTTTGAGCTTGAAATGATACACAATAGCTTGAAAGGGTGCAAACAGAATAGTGGCTTGTTTGGCTAGAGGGTAATAATTTGAGTAGATAATTAGGTTTTCTGGTTTTCAAAAGTTTTGCTACAATAAAATCTTGTGTTGTTTTAGAGGAAGGGATTAAATGCCTGTCAGCCCCAGAAAGCTAGGTTCAGGCACCCATACCCATCCCCCACCCCCAACCTAGCAATGAGAGAGACACGTAATCAGGAGATAGGAGTGCATGCATCCCAAAGAAACATCCTTATGGAATCTGTGAATGTGACCTTAGCTGAAAAAACAATGCTTGCAGATCTAGGTAAGTTAAATGCTTAGAAATGGGCTCATCCTTCCTTTAGAGTCGACCTAATCCCGAAGATAAATGTCCCTACAAAAGAAAAGGCAAAGCCAGGCCTGGTGACAACACCTTTAATTCAGTGCTTGGGAGGCAGAAGCAGGCAGACCTCTGAGAGTTCAAGGCCAGCCTGGTCTACAAAACAAGTTCTGGTACGATCAGGGCTGTTGCACAGAGAAACCCTGTCTCAAAACAAAACAAAACAACCCTAAAATGAATGAGTGAATGAATGAATGAATGAATGGCAACCCTGTAATGCCAGAACTCAAGAAGCCTGAGCCTGGGCTAAAAACTGTGAAATCGTGTCAAAAGAAAAATAAGAGTGGAGAAAATAGAAGGAAGAAAGTTAGAGGCAGCCTGGTCTACATAGTGAGTTCCAAGCCAGCGAGGGCTACCTAGTGAGACTGAGACCCTGAGTGGATAGATAGATAGATAGATAGATAGATAGATAGATAGATAGATAGATAGATGGATAGATAGATAGATAGATTAATAAAAATAAAAAGAGAGAAGATAGATTTGACAAACAGAGGAAGGTAATGTGAAGAATGTTGATACATCTTTTACAACCTAGGGACACTAAAGTTCCTAGCAGCTACGGGAGCTAGGGGGACGTAAAGCAGAGTCTTAATTCCTTAAAAGGAACCGACCTTGCAGGCATCTTGACATCACTTTTGGAGTTTAGGACTATGAGGAACTAAATTTCTGGGTTGTTTTTAAAAACAAAACAAAACAAGACAAGACATAAACTTGGCAATGATTTCTTCAACCAGACCAAAGTCTACTGTAGCCGTTTTAGTATAATACTGCTCATAACAGCAAACAAACAGGAAGGACGGAAATGGGGGGGAGGCATGACTGGGAGTCCAGTCCACTAGTTTGTTTAGAGGTCTTATTTTATTAATTTTGACAGCCTTGAACATCTGAAGTTCTGGGATTGCAGGTGTGCATTGCAATTCTCATTAACTCATTTTTTGGGAAAGAGAAATAATTGCACATGGCATAAACTAATTACTATCCCAGAATTGGGGGAAAAGCCTAGATGGTGAACTGACATAAAGGCAACCTCGTCCTATCCTACCCCCAAGTCTGGCCTGCTGCCTCTCTCACTCTTCTTCTCTCCAAAGACCAGGGGAGAAGATCCAGCCTATCATGTTCGTGCCACGAACCTTGGGAGGAAGGGGACAGAAAAAAGACAGAGAATGAGCATGGTGGGGGGGGGGGGGGAAGACCAGGCAGCAGCCATTTGTGCAGAGACAGACAACCCCTGCAGTGGGAAACCTACAGATAAGAGAGGGAGGAACTTCCAAAAGAGAAGGTGAAGCAGAAAAGATGCCCCATACCCATCTCTTCTTGGCTCGGGCGAGAAAAACACTCTTTCATAAATGCTTTTTTTTTTAATTCTAATTTTTATACACTATATTTTGATTGTATTCTTTACCCTCCCCCAAATCCTTCCAGATCCCTCCCACCTTCCCCCTCACCCAACTTTATGTTCTCACACACACAGAGTCACACACACAAATAACATGGAGTTGATTGTGTATAGGTTAGCTACTTTTGAGCCTGAAGCCTGCCCTGGAGTGTAGAGTGTGGTTTGTATAATGCTGTGACACTCCACTGGAGAAAACTGCTGGTTTCCCTCTTCCAGACTTTTTTTTTTTCTTTTTGGTTTTTCGAGACAGGGTTTACTCTGTGTAGCCCTGACTGTCCTGGAACTCACTTTGTAGACCAGGCTGGCCTCGAACTCAGAAATCTGCCTGCCTCTGCCTCCCAAGTGCTGGGATTAAAGGCATGCGCCACCACCGCCCGGCTGAAATTTTTTATCATGATCACTTATGTGGTCTCTCTATAATGTGCCTAGTTTGAATATGCATCTATCTGCAACAGAAAGCATTCATAGTCTATAAGTAGTAGCACACACCTGTTATCTTGGCACTTTGGAAGAAAGGAAGGTCTGAAGTAAGGCCAGCCTCTGTGACATAATGGGTTCCAGGCCCGCCTGAGCTACTTAAGATTGTGTCTCAACAACAACAAAAACAATATGAGAGGACTGAGATTTACTGAGGGAATAATTGTCATTGAAGAAAGAAAGCAGAAGCGGGGAGGCAGATGGCTAGAGAGCATGACCGTGTGGCCTCAAGGGTAGCTCCAAGGGCAGGAAGTAGGCTGAGAAACCAGCTTTGCAAACTGCGAAGGCCACTTCACACTGTAGTTTAACAAATAGTTCTTCCCGCCCTGTAAATGCGTGGACCTAGAATGATGTCTGCATTGGGAAGGCTATAAGGATAATAAATCAGATACTTTACAAGTCATTTCGTGCCAGTATATGTAATGAGTGAGATCAAAGAGAGGAGTCCTGATATGGAAGAGGTTTGAGTGTGACTCTGCCTTGAGGAATGTGAACTATTTATCAACAAAGGCTCTGCCCTGTTTGCTTGTTGACAAGCCTCTCTAAACCACGATTTACATTACTTTTATATTTAAGGGAGATAATCCAAATAAATAAACAATTTACACAGAGTACAAACTACTTAGGAAGAAAAGAAGGTGCCTGGGGGGGGGGGGGCAGAGAGAGAGAGAAAGAGAGAGAGAATATTTAGCTTCCAGGAGGATCAGGTCTTATTCTCCAGCATCAGAGAGAGAAGGAGGAAAGGGAGAGGGGGAGGGGAGGGAGAGGGAGAAGGAGAGGGAGAGGTGAAGTTTTTGGAGTTTAAGGCTTACATAAGCAATATAAGAAAGCGTGTTGAAAGAATGATTGAGGTAGAAATGTCCACACAGCACTAGTGGCCCACCTGAAGCTTGTCCTGATTCACTAATAACTAAAGTCTTGGGGTACAGTTCATCTCCCTAGACAGTTCTCAAGGCTCTTTCAAAACAAAGCCATAACTTTAAAGAGAATTGCTAAAAAAAAAAAAAAAAGAAAGAAAGAAAGAAAGAAAGAAAGAAAATAAAGAAAGAAAAAAGACCTTCAAAAAAAGGAAGAAGAAGAGAGAAGGGGAAGAAAAGAAAAAAAGAAATGGACTTCATTACAGCTCTTTTCTTTAAAAGTAAAATAATAAATAAATAAATAAATAAATAAAGGTCCAACAAATCAGAAATCAGATACACACACACACACACACACACACACACACTCACACTCCTGTGCCCTGCCTGTCTCTGTCTGCATCTCCTCAGTTCTTGGTTTGCAGATAGTTGCCACCATGATTGGTTCTTCCGATCTTTATTTTAAAAACAAAGTCATCCCTGGTGGCTCTGGTCTGTTATCCCAGCTACTCAAGGGACTAAGGCAGGAGGATTGAGAGTCCGAGGTCTGTGGGGACTACAGACTAAACTCAAGGCCAGCATAAGCAATTTAGTAGTCTGGAGAGACGGTGCCGGTGCAGTCCTCTGTCTGAACATTTTTAAAAAGCCAGGCACACACGCACAGCCAGCCAGCCAGAGAATGTCACAGGTGTGGTTGAGTGTGGAAACCCGCTGGTTTCCAGGTTCTTGTGTCCCAGAAAAAGATATTGGCCCAGGGACACACAGAATAGAGACAGCAATAGAGACAGTTTACTAAGAAAGGCACACCCACATGCTGAAGTGGGCTGATGAAGTGGGAGAGCAGCTATCCAGAAGTGCAGTGCCACGTGAGTCCTGATGACTCATATGTGATTTACATAAATCAGTACTTGTTTGTTTTTAATTTTGTATTACAGTGATTTGTTTAGTTATTTATTGTGGGAAGAAACCGCATTCATGCTGCACCTTAGAGGAACTGGGTCTCTTCTCTGTGGGTCCTGATGATCAAATTCAGATTCTCACACTTGGTTGTAGTAATTTTACCCTCTCTGGGTCATCTTTTTCCTTTCCTTTCCTTTCCTTTCCTTTCCTTTCCTTTCCTTTCCTTTCCTTTCCTTTCCTTTCCTTTCCTTCTTTCCTTCTTTCCTTTTTTCCTTCTTTCTTTCTTCCTTCCTTCCTTCCTTTCTTTCTTTCTTTCTTTCTTTCTTTCTTTCTTCTTTTCTCCTTCCTTCCTTCCTTCCCTCCTTCCTCCCTCCCTTCCTTTTTGTTTTGCTTTGTTTGTTTTTTATTTGGTTTTGAAACTATTTCTTTTTATTTTGTGTGCATTGGTGTGAGGGGCCATGTGGGTGCTGGAAATTAACCCTGAGTCCTCTGGAAGAGCAGCCAGTGCTCCAGATCTTAGTAGGTCCCCAGGTTGGTATCAGTGTACTTGCCTGGCCTGGAGAAGCCCCTGAGCTGGATCCACATACTACAATTAAGAAATAATAATAACTAGAATAATGAAAAGAATTGAAAGCGGTAGTGGATAAGGCAGTTTGAATTTTATTTTTATTTTTGAAACAGGGTCATACTATGGCTTGCCTCGAACTAGTGACAATCTCACACTCTAGAGTGCTGGCATAGCAAACCTGTTCCAACAGGCAGTTTGAATTTTTGTACAAGTATTTGATAATTAAGTGGAGCTCAGAAGTAGGTGGCAGGTTTGAAAAGTCTTATGCAAATGATGAGGAAGCTTGCAGGTACAGGATCCCTCTCAAAAACAAAAACCTGCCTTGCTCAATCTGAAAGGGTGGGGACAGAACAAATAAACGAAGTAACTTCCCTAATCTTCAATTCCCTACACCTTGCAACCCAGCAGATAAAAGTTCCTCTTACGCGATCTTAATTTACACTATAGGGCCATTGAAGTGGCTCAGCTGATAAAAATACTTGCTACCAGGCCTCAGGGACTGATTTCTGTCCCTAGAACCTACACAATGGAAGAAATGAGCAGTGTGTTACACTCTCACCTCCCCAAGAGTGCACATGCGAGCGAGCGCGCGCGCGCGTATGTGCGCGCACGCACACACACTCGCGCATGCAGGGGCCGATCACAGGTTGCAAGAATATTGGGCAAGTTTCCCCTAGAGTCCCTACTTGGAGTTCCGAGTCTCCTTAATAAAAGTATTAGAACCCGGACTCAGAAGGAGACTTGCAGACTTTTAGAGTTTAAAAGACAAGCAACAGGGCAGGCAAAGGAGACATCTCAGCAGCTACTCAGAGAAGGGAGATGAAAAATGGAAAGGAGAAAAGGCCATGACATTTGAGAAAACTGGCCCGGAGGTCAGCCACAAATAGAGCAGCAGTCACGTGGCAGGGAAGAAGGGTTCAGAGAAAGAGTAAAAAGGCCCACAACACCGAGAACACTACCCTAGGCCCTGGCTGACACTGGAACGACCGAAAAGAAGAAAAAGGAAACATTTCACCTGTCTGAATCAAAACTCAGAAAGGCTGACGGGGCTCAGCGTGGTGGCGCACACCTTTAATCCCAGCACTCGGGAGGCAGAGGCAGGCGGATTTCTGAGTTCGAGGCCAGCCTGGTCTACAGAGTGAGTTCCAGGACAGCCAGGGCTATACAGAGAAACCGTCTCGAAACACCACCCCCCCACCCAAAAAAAAAAAAAAAAAAAAAAGAAAGGCAACCGGGTCTAACAGAACCGAAAGCGATTGGAAACAGAGCAGAGATGCAGAGATTCTGGGAAGGAAAAGTGCATTATGTCACAGAAAAGGATAATTAGTCCTCCCATCTTCCGGCCTGGTGTTAAGTAGATCTACCTTCCTGAGCTCTGATCCCTTGGCCAGAGGAGTGGCCAGAAACAACTGGATTAGCTCTTGAGGGAGGAGACAATGGCATGTCTCCACACAGAGGTAGGATTTTATTCTTCCCAATGGAAAGAATACAAAACAGGCTGATTCTACCTCTAAGAGAGCTGGAATTACAGGTGTGAGACCCTATTGTTATCTGACAGATCCTGTCTCAAACCACGTGTTAAAGGACAAACAAGCAAATAAAAAAATACCAACCAGCTATCTAATTAACAAACAAAGCTGGGATGGCTCAGCAGATAAAGATGCTTGTCTGATGCTAACCCTGACAACCCAAGTGCAATACCAGGATCCACATGCTGAGAGGAGAAAAACAACTCCTGCAGGTTATCCTGATACACACACATCACACCACACACACCACAGAGACACACACACACACAGATACACACCACACAAACACACACCACACCACAGACACACACACACACACAGATACACACCACACAAACACACACTACACCACAGACACACAACACACACACACAGACACACACACACACCACACCACACCACAGAAACACACACACAACACAACACACCACAGAGACACACACACACACACACACCACACCACACGAACACAGACACACACACCACACCACACACACAGACACATGCACACACACACACCACACACAAACATACACACAGACACACGCACACAAACATACACACAGACACACACACACACACACAAATGCAATAATAAAAATATCTTTTTCACTCAACAATAACAAAGCTTTGCACATAGAAGAGCTGTGGTATCATCAATGGGAGGACAGGCCCTTGGTCCTGTGAAGGTTCTATGCCCCAGTATAGGGGAATGCCAGGGCCAGGAAGCAGGAGTGGGTGGGTTGGTGAGCAGGGGGAGGGGGGCAGGGGATAGGGGATTTTCGGAGTGGAAACTAGGAAAGAGGATAACATTTGAAATGAAAATATCTTAAAAAAAAAAAAAAAAGAGCTGTGGTAGGTTTAATCCCTAGTAGTGGTAAGAGATGAAATTTCAGGATGAAATTGGGAAGAATGTTTCTGCAAAGCTACCAAAAGATGGCTGGAGACATAACTCATTGGTAGTAAGGAAAAAAAAAAAAAAAAAAAAAAAAAGCCAGGCAGTGGGAGACAGGCAGGTGGATCTCTGTGAGTTCGAGACCAATGTGGTCTACAGAGGGAGTTTCAGGACAGCCAAGGGGGGGGGGGGAGAGAGAGAGAGAGAGAGAGAACTCTAGAGTAGAGATTTAAGATGTTAAAATAACTTTCTTTTTGGGGGGGTGGGGGGGTCAAGACAGAGTTTCTCTGTGTAGCCCTGGCTGTCCTGGAACTTACTCTGTAGACCAGGCTGACCTCGAACTCAGAAATCAGCCTGCCTCTGCCTCCCAAGTGCTGGGATTAAAGGTGTGCGCCACCACTGGCCAGCCTAACATAACTTTCTATTTAGGAATTTGTGTGTAGCAAAGCAAGTATGAGAAAGCCTGCTGTATGCAAATAAGCAAAAGAGCCCACAAGACATAGCCTACAAAGTCCAAGTCCTTCGAGCAGGGGGACTGCCTCATCAGCTGTGACAGGGATAGGCACAGCTTCACACAGCAGCTCACAGGGGCTCCTTCAATCCTCCACCTACATAAATCAGATTTTAGTTTTGACCCTTAAACGAACTTCAAAACAAGCCAGTATAAAGCAAAGTTCAGGTTTATTAAAAATTGAAAGAAAGCCTTGTGTGTGGGGTACATGTCTTTATCAGCCTAGTTTACATTGTGAGAGCCTGTCTCAAAAATCAAAACACAAGGGGTTAGAGAGATGGCTCAGCAGTAAAGAGCACTGACTGCTCTTCCACAGGACCCAGGTTCAATTCCCAGCACCCATAAGATGGGTCTCAACTGTTTTGTTTGGTTTTGGTTTTGGTTTGGTTTGGTTTTTGGTGTTTTGGTTTTTCGAGACAGGGTTTCTCTGTATAGCCCTGGCTGTCCTGGAACTCACTCTGTAGACCAGGCTGGCCTCGAACTCAGAAATCTGCCTGCTTCTGCCTCCCAAGTGCTGGGATTAAAGGCGTGTGCCACCACTGCCCGGTGGGTCTCAATCATCTGTAACTCCAGTTCCAAAGAGTCTGAAGTTCTCTTCTGACCTCCCCAAATACCAGGCACACAGACACATAAACAGGCAAAAAACAAAACAAAACAAAACAAAACACTCATACACATAAAATAAATAATTTTTTAAATGGAAAGATGCTCAAGGAAAGAAGAAAGTACATTCTAGAGTATAAGGGTGGGTTTCTCATAGATTTGCCCTGTGTCTGTTTTTGTGCGTGTGTGTGTGTGTGTGTGTGTGTGTGTGTGTGTGTGTGTGTGTATGCTTATGTGTGCACAGGAGCACACTGTGAGTAGAGACCAGAAGACTACATTGGTGTCATCCTTAGGAATGCCATCCACTCAATTTGAGCTCACTAATAAGGCTAGAGTTTCTATTGAGAGATAGGTTAGGGCTGCAGGAATGGTTCATCAGTTAAGAGTGTTTATTGGCCAAGTGGTAGTGGCAAACACTTTTAATGCCAGCACTCAGGAGGCAGAGGCAGGTGAATCACTGTGAGTTGGAGGCTAGCCTGGTCTACAGAGTGAGTTCCAGGACAGCCAGGGCTATAGGGAAGAAGCTTGTCTCGAAAAACCAAAACCGACCAAACAAACAAACAAAACCCAGAGGGCTTCTTGTTGTTCCAGAGGACCTGGGTTTAGTTCCCAGCTCCACCACACTTGGATCACACCAGCTGTAACTCCAGTTCCAAGGGATCCGATTGCCTCTTCCGGCCTCTGAAGAGGCACGTATGTATATGGTAATCATGCAGACTCACACAAATACATTTTTTATTCTTAAAAAACTTTATTTTTTTTTAACATTTAATTTTATCTGTATGTGTTAGCATTCCTTCTAGGCTCCACCTAGCAATTACCTGGCAAGAGCCAGGTAGGCCTGGCTTACTATAAAAGGGCTACTTGCCCCCTCCTTGCTCTCTTATGCCTCTTATTCTGCCTCTCTTTTCTCCCTGACCCCTTTCTCCCTCCCTCTTCCTCCCCCTCTCTCTATGTGTTCCTAGCCAGCCTCTTCTCTTCTCTCCTCTCCTCTTCCTCTGTGTGTGTGTGTGTGTGTGTGTGTGTGTGTGTGTTGTCTTTCTCTGTCTCTACTTCCTTCTCAACTCCCCTTCCCATGCCCCAAATAAACTCTGTTCCAGACTATATATGACTGGTACCACAGGGGGAAGGAAGACCTCGGCATGGGCCCGCTGAGGTACCCCCTTCACTTCACCATATCATACTCTATAAAACATATTCTGGCTCCTTCTTTTTTATAAAACACAATAGTATATGTGATAATGTGTGTGCACAGATGCATTTGTGTGAGTACAGGTGTGCAAATGCATACTGTCATGGAACAACTTTGAGTGTCAGTTACCCCTTTTGCCTTGTTTGAGGCAGGCCTTCTTTGTCATCTTTCCACTGTATGGGCCAAGCTAAAGAGACCACCAGCTTCTGGGTGGCTCTGTCTGTATCTCCCATTTTCCCACAGAACACTCAACTCAGGCTACAAATTCTGATTTCAACATTGGTTTTTGTTTGTTTGTTTGTTTGTTTTGTGTGTGTTTATTTTTTGTTTTTTTTTTTTTTAATTTTTTTGAGACAGAGTTTCTCTGTGTAGCCCTAGCTGTCCTGAAACTCACTCTGTAGACCAGGCTGGCCTCAAACTCAGAAATCTGCCTGCCTCTGATTTCAACATTGTTGATGTTCTTTCTTTCTTTCTTTGTGTTGTTTTGTTTTCTGAGACGGGGTCTCATGCTTTTTTTTTTTTTTTTTTTTTTTCTTGGTTCAAGTTTGTTTGGTTTTGTTCTGTATTGTTTCGAGTTTTGGTTTGTTTGAGACAGGGTTTCTCTGTGTTGCCCTGGCTGTCCTGGAACTCACTCTGTAGACCAGGCTGGCCTCCAGAGATGACTTTGCTGGGACTGAAGGAGTGTCCCACCACCACCAGGCTCAGGGTCTCAGGATATAGCTCTACTTTTACTGGAACCCATTGTGAAAACAGGCTGCTCTCAAACTCACAGAGATACACTTTTTACGTCTCTCAAGTGCTGGGGTTAAAGGTGTCTGCCACCATGCATGGCAAGCAAATATTAATCACAGTTGGATTTTTGTTTTCAGCTGCCATAGGGTTCAACCAGACTCCTGGGTAGAGGGGTTCTTTCTTTCTGTGTCCCCATAAATTTCCAGTCTTTCTATACTGCCTCAGTTTAAGCTAATGAACTCTCTTATTCTGCGCCTCTTCACCCTTGGAAGTACATCTTTTCCTTAAACACTGTCCCTATTTCTGCTATAATGTGTATCTGCTCCATTCTTTGTTCCAGTACATAAAAATCTGGAAGCCAGCCGGGCGGTGGTGGTGCACGTCTTTAATCTCAGCACTTGGAAGGCAGAGGCAGGCGGATTTCTGAGTTCGAGACCAGCCTGGTCTACAAAGTGAGTTCCAGGACAGCCAGGGCTACACAGAGAAACCCTGTCTTGAAAAACCAAAAGAAAAAAAAAATCTGGAAGCCTTCTGCAGGGGTAGGCTGATTCCCAATAATAGCCAATAAGAGTAGAGAATTTAGCATTTAAACAGCTCCCAGCTTCAATCCCTAGTACACACACACACACACACACAAATAATTCTTAAACAAAACAAAAAGCTACCCAAACAAAGTCAACATAGGCGTTGGTTCTCAATGCATTTTAAAAGCAGGGAATGGTTCCTGGAGTCTGGAGACTTATTTGTTCTTCCTTTCAGCATCATTCAAAGGCACTGGGAGGCAGGGGTGGAGACAGGAGAATGAACAAAACAACAGGATTCCTGCAGCTGGGGCAGCAGCGGAAGAAACAGTCATAAATGAAGTCATCACATGATTAACTGCAAATTACATCTAAGTGACATGAAGTCGGGGCGCCCGATGTTGTAAAAGCAAATAATAATAGGGGGGACTGGCTTAGTCAGAGGGGAAGTGAAGGCTCCCCTAAGGAAGACACAGATAGCCTAAGTTTGATGGAAGTTCCAACTTAAAAGAAAGAGGGATGGTTAAAAAGACTGCAGCCACAAACAACAGCTCGGGCAACTTTGCAATAGCACAAATGGATGATCCCTGCACTTGGGCGGGGGAGACAGAAAGATCAAGAGTCTTAGGTCCTCCTCAGCTGCACAGCACACTCAATGTGGAGCAAGCCTGGGCTCCCTGAGACCCTGCCTCCAAACAAACAAATGCGTAAACAAAAACAACGTAGGGGAAGAGGTCTGTGACCCTATGGCCCTGTGGCAGGAAGGAACCTGGGCAAAGGAGTACTCCAAAAAGTCCAGACACAGTAGGGGCTGGGCATGTAACTGTCACTCATACAGAAATCCTGGGTTTGAACTCTTAGTATTGTGAAATCAACAACAAAACTCAAAAAAGCAAGAACACAAACAAATAGGCAACATCCCCACCCCCACCCCCAGGGGGCTAAAGCCTCCAGTTCTCAATTGCAGGGCCAGCAGGTGTGTGGCAGATGCCTGTGACCCCAAGACCCAGGAGATTGAGGCAGGAGGATGGGGAGTCCATGGCCAGCCTGAACCACGTAGTGAGGTGCTGCATTGAAAACCAAGTCATTGTGTGTTTCTCTAGGTCTTCTCTTCCTTGATGCTGATACTAAAATCCACAAGGAGGAGCAACCTGGGCTTCAGCCAACACAAGGAGAGCTACCCTGGAGGGTTGCCAGGATGGCAGCAGACTGTGCATGAATTAGAATAACCATTAGCCATTGTTAAATATAAAGGACAGGAGATCACTGTTTGGGACTAAGCTCCCCGCACAGGAGGCCACAATCAAAACGGAAGCTGAGTGTGATGTCATATGCCTGGGATCTCAGCACTAGGGGAGGCAGGAGTGGGAGAATCAGGAGTTCAAGTCCAGCCTCAGCTACATAACATGTCTGAGTCTAGTCTGTGTTGTATGAATGAGACCTTAAATAAATCAGTATTACACAAACAATACCACATTTCCTAAATTATCAACTGAGGGATAATGGCATTTTCTCTCCTTTACTCTTTACACAAACAAGGTCCTCTGCAGTTAACTAGTCAGTTACTTTTCTATTGTTCTTTGTTTCTGCTTTTTTTTTTTTCCAGCCTATCTGCTTCACGAACCAATCTCTTCTAAACCTGTTGAGGTGGTACACACCCAAAATCCAGCACCCCCGGGGGATAAGGCAGGAGGATCAGGAATGCAGGGGCAGCTTTAAATGCAGAAAGAATTAGAAGTCAGTGGGGACTACATAAGTAGAGCCTGTTTCAAAAGCCAAAAGCAGGGATGGGGAGCTAGCTGGTTAAGAACACAAGCTCATTCGTGAAGAAGACCGGAGTTGGTGCAGCGCTCCCTCGGGGCGGGTCACACCACCTATAACTCTAGCTCCGTGGGGATCCGGTGCCTCTGACCTTCACTGAGCACCTGCACACAGGTATACATCTCTTCTTACCTCTTACCTCCTCCCTACACATATATACACCATTCAAAAAAAAAAAAAAAAAAAAGGAGAATGAGATGGAACAGTGGATAAAGACACTTCTTGCCAAGCCTAATGATGGGAGTTCTAGCCCTAGGACCCACATCGTTGGAGACTCCTAAGTCCTCTGATCTCTATACATGTGACATGGCATGTGTGAACCTGCACGCACACACACACACACACACACACACACACATGCTTTTCGAGTAATCCCAGCACCACTGTGATCAAAGCACTCCGGAGGCAGGAAGATTAGACATTGTATGTGTTCCTTTAGGGGCCAACCCTGTCAAAAAGAATTTGTATATACATATATTTCATGACACATGTATGTATGTGTGTGTCTGTGCATGTATGTTTATATATATATACACAAACACACGTATATGCATGCACGTAAGAGTCACATCTAACCGTACATGGCCTTAAACTCACTGTAAAACTAGCTGGCCTTGAACTCACCCTGATCCTTTTACCTCTGCCTCTAAGTAGTAGGACCACAGGCGTGTGCCACCACACCCCAGCTAGAAACTTTTTTTTTCCATGTTTGACTCTAAGTAATTAAGTTATCAGCTATTTGGAAGAGAAAATGTAGAGAGAACACACCTGACTATATATGTCATCAAATGACCTCGAGGAGGCAACTCAAGCCACCACAGCACAGAGTTCACCTTGCAAGCGTCCTGAGCTTCACAGGTATTGTGTTCCAGTGTCTGGAGCTCTGGGACCCCTGGGACCAGGAATGAATACTCTCCTGGTGCACTGCGGCCCAGACAGGACCCAGGGCATGGTTTCTTAATCACCTCTTTGATTCAATAACCAGGAAGAAATGCATTTTCTATTATAAATACAACTAAGTGAAGAAGAATGGATCTGTTTGCAATATTGTACACAAAAATGCAGATTTGCTGAAGATGTCATCTATATATGATAGTCTCTGACGTCTAATTTATCATTAATTTAGCATGTGTGTGTGCATGTGTGAGTGTGCGCGCGTGTATCATACACTTGTGTGGCAGTCAGAGGACAAGTTTTGGGAATTGAGTTTTTTCCTTTCACGGCTGATCCATCTTATAGCTTTTTTTTTAAAGCTTTATTTTCATTATTTTTAATCATGTGTGTAGTGTGTGAGTGTGCTTGTGGGTCTGTCTGAGCATGTGAGTGTAGTGCAGGCTCACTCAGAGGCCAGGGGCTTTGGATCCCCGGAGCAAGAGTTACTGAGAGCTGAGAGCCACCTGATATAGATGCTGGGAACTGAACTTGGGTTCTCTGGAAGAGCAGCAAGTGTTCTTAACCACAGGCTCATGCTCATGCTGCAGGTTAGACCGACCTGGAACTCACTCTGTAGCCCAGGCTGCCCTCAAAGGAACAGAGATCGTCCTGTCTCAGATAAAATGCTAGGATTATAAACAAGTGCCTGACTTTTTTTCTAATTTTTTTTTTTTTTTTTTTTTTTTTTTTTTTTGAGACAGGGTTTCTCTGTGTAGCCCTGGCTGTCCTGGAACTCACTTTGTAGACCAGGCTGGCCTCGAACTCAGAAATCCGCCTGCCTCTGCCTCCCGAGTGCTGGGATTAAAGGCGTGCGCCACCACGCCCGGCTCTTTTTCTAATTTTTATTGTGTTTCATGTTTTAAAAATTCTAGCCAGGTAGTGGTGGCTCATGCCTTTAGTCCCAGCACTCAGAATCAGGGGCAGGTAGATCTCTGTGTCTGAGGCCAGCCTAGTCTACAGAATGAATTCAAGCACAGCCAGGGCTGTTACATAGAGAAACTGTCTTGAAAAGCAAAAATTATTCACAATGGGTATAGTAGCACACACTTCGATGCCAGCACTTAGTAGTAGACACAGGCAATTAAGCCTTTATGACTTTAGGGCCAGCCTTATCTATATAACATGACTGTCTCAAAGAAGAAAAAGAAATCTATTCACAACTTGGGTGTGTTGGAGCATCGATTCTAGCAGCAAGTTGAAGTTCAAGGCATACTTTGGATACTTTGTGTGTGTGTGTGTGTGTGTGTGTGTGTGTGTGTGTGTGTGTGTGTGTGTATGTATGTAAATAATAAACTTTTAGGTTAATTTTATTTCTTGTATTCTCTGCCATACCCACCACTATTTAAGGAACTTATATTGGAGCACAATTTTATAACCCAAATATTTCCTTGCTCAGATATCGGTTCTATTTTTTAAGTTTTTTAGATGTGTTTATTTTATGCATGTAACTGTGTTGCCTGCATGTATACATGTGTATCACATGCTCTTGGAGACCAGACGTCTCCAAGAAGCCTCCAGAAGAGTGCCCTTGGAGACCACAAGGCACGGGAGCCTCTGGCACTGGAGTTATAGATGGCCGTGGAGTACCGATTAATGAACTTGGGTCTTCTGCAAGAGCAACAAGTACTCTGAACTGCTGGGCCACTTCTTCAGCTCCCTGTTATTTAAAACGGAACTGATATCTTAAGCTATTCCTCAGTAAAGAATTATGAGACCAGGAGTGGTGGTGTACACCTTTAAAAAAGAAATCCACATTTCAAGAAAAGAATTCCTTAATTTTATTTTTTTACTTTGCTGAAAAATATTTTTGTAGTGTCTATAAAACAAGTTATTTTTGTTGGGTAGTGGTGGCACACACCTTTAGTCCCAGCACTCAGGAGGCAGAGGCAGGTGGATCTCTGAGTTTGAGGCCAGCCTGGTCTACAGATCAAGTTCTAGGACAGCCAGAGGAAAAACAAAACACAATTTATCCTTGTATTTACTCTGTGTATTTGTGTGTGTATGTGTGTGTGTGTGTGTGTGTGTGTATGATTTTTAAATCAAATAATCTAGAACAAACATTATTTATTAGACTTGATATTTGCTTGGTATATAAGATTCAAAGTTTTCTTTCCTTGTTTTTTGGTTTGTTTGTTTTTGATTTTGTTTGTTTGTTTGTTTTTTGAGACAGGGTCTCTATGTAGCCTTAGTTGCTCTGGAACTTCTACATAGACCAGGCTGTCCTGAACTCACAGAGAGCCTCCTCCTGCTTTGCCTCCTGAGTGTTGGGATTAAAGCTGTATGCCACCACAAACCACAGTTGTCGTTTCTTTTAAATTTTGTTTTGTAAATTTGCAATCTTTTCCGTACTATTTAAAAGTCTTGCTGAATGTAGTGACCCATGCCTTAAATCCAGCACTCGTGAGACCGAGACTGGCAGATCTCTGTTGAGTTAGGGGGCAGCCGGGTCTATGTAGAGAGTTCTACAACAGCTAAGTCTAGGTAAAGAGACCTTGCCTCAAAAATTAAAATTCTTAAAAAAAAAAACCTCAAAACAAACAAACAAAACAAAACAGGGTTTCTTTGTATAGCCCTGGCTGTTCTGAAACTCATGCAGTCTAGCCCTGAACTCAGAGATCTGCTTGTGTCTGCCTCCCAAGTGCTAGGATTAAAGGCATGCACTGCCACACCCTGAGAAATCCTCAATGTTGATGTATTTTTCTTTGCTGATGCATAAGTGTTTTGTTTGGTCCCTGAAGAATTTTAAACAGGTAGTGTTGTTAGCTGCTTTCTGGGGAAAACTCTTTAGCTTGGTGGCTTATACTTTGCTACAGCTCCATCAGCTTGAGAGCAGAGGAACTCTGAGAACTCAAGGGTATGAGGTCACTGTGAGTTATCAATGTCCGACAACACGCCGGCGATGTTAACAGCAATGGCTTGAATAAGAGGAAACAGACATTCACTCAACATTTTCTTTTGCTCTTGAGGTGGGATAGATGCCAACAAGGAAGTAGTAAATGTTCTTGACTTTGCATGAACAGCAGGCTGATCTATGGCAAATTATGGCAGTGCGCTAAGATACTTCTGGGGACTGTAGACTCCTACAGGGTATTTATACCAGGGAATGGTGCAGACAGCAGCTGCAGGATGCATACCCATTGTCTGTGTTGATGTGTTAGCCACAGGGTGTGTTGACAAGACGCCTGGATCTTGTAAGGAAGCTGAGCTCATAGTATTAGATGGTGGTTGGGGGGCGGGGGGAGCAGCTGTGCTGTAGCCCCAGGTGTGTTTTGGAATGGATGAGTTCTGGTACCCTGAATGAGAACTAGTCCTTTTTTGGTTTGTTTGTTTGTTTGTTTCTGCTTTGTTTTGTTTTTCCGAGTCAGGGTTTTTCAGTGTAGTCCTGTCTGTCCCGGAACTCACTCTATAGATCAAGACAACCTTGAACTCAAAGGATCTGCCTGCTCTGCTTCCCAAATGCTGGGACTAAGACCATGTGCCTGGCTTGAGGACCTGGTCTTAGTTGAGCAGTTGGGTTAGGTGAACTATGGGATATTGTCATGAAGCAACATGAAGGAAGTGCTGGTCGGGTTGATTAGGATTGGGCGGAGCTTATACTCTTGTGGACCTTCTGGAACTCCCCTTCGTGCTGAGCTGAAGGTACATATGGTGGCCTCCTGGTTTTTGTTTGTTTGGTTTATAATTTATTCTTCCCACCCCCTATTGCGCTTTGTTGTTGTTTTATTTTAAGACAGAAACTCACCATGTGAGCCAGGATAGCCTGGAATTAACAATCTTCCTGCCTCAACCTCCCAAGTAGGGGGTTACAGGTTATATATACACCACCAAGCCCAGCCTTACCAGGCTAATTCTATCATCCACTGAGTCTTATAATTTGGAAAACACTGATCCAATGCACATACAGACTCTACCATAGGACTTTAAGCATTTTGAGCACAAAAGTGCAAACACCTTATTTAATTGAGTCTTTATCCCCCTCTGAGTAAATGAGGGTGTGGATAGCTACCATTTGTAACAGAACCAGGAGGCCGAGTGGAACAGTGATGAAGATTGAAAGCCACACCCTAAAAGTGACATCTGTGCTGACCCCTGGCCCCTGCAAGGTGCAGGGCACATTGAGGAGGACAGGGGCAAAAAGAATGTAAGAGCCAGAGGATAGGGAGGAGAGCCCTGAAATTCTGTCTTCTGTACGTGATACGGCCATTGCACCCCTGAACTGACCGCAACTATGGTCACCTGTTCATCAAGCAAACAAGAGCAGTCAATATGCTAGCAGGCAACAGTGATGGAACTCAGTGGGTCCCAACAAAGCAAAGTAAAACAAATCAAAACAAGAGGAGACAACATGAAGGAAAGAGGGAGGGAGAATTGGGGATGGATATGAGCAAGATATATTGTTTACATTTATGAAATTGTCAAATAATAAACAAAAGGTATTCTGTTAAAAAAAAAAAAAGGAAAGAAATTAAATTGGGGCAGAGACCTAGAAGCTATGTCCTGGAGGAATTAGCTGCCTAATGAGTGAGATAGTTTTTCATCTATTATTAAACAATATCAAAAGTTAAATAGTGCTAGTCAGATAGGTAAACCGTAATGTGTGCAGTTAGGGGAAGTATCTTAGGGTGGCTGTCCCAGAAGTAATTAGCTAAAGGCCAAGTAGGAATTAATCATACTTAAGGGACAGGGTCTGAGGGCGTGGCTCAGTTAGGTGAGGCTATGTACTGGCATGCTGCAGAGACCTTCATGGGCGTGTCCTCTAGCTTGTCCTCTGACCTTCGAATGAACACCCTAGCACATGCCGTGTGTACACACACACACACACACACACACACACACAGACAAATGGCTTTGTTGGTTAAATTTCTTGAACTGAGAAAGGTTGTGTGAGATGGAGTTAGTCTAGCACTTCCTCAGCTGAGGCAGAAGGGTTGTGAGCTAAGGCCAACCTGGGTTTGCAGACAAGACCTTGTCTCAGCTGGTCCTGGTGGTCTGACTCTGCAGCAGCCCTGTAATCCAAGTTGTTCTGGAGGTGAAGGTTAGGAGGATAACAGACTCAAGACCTTCCTAGGCTACAAATTAAGTTGAAGACCAGTCTAAGTGACCAACTTTGTGAGACCCTGATTCAAAAAATATATAAATAAATAAAAGAGCTGGGATCTAGGTGGGTAGGCACATAGCATTGATCCCAGTACTTGTTAGGGGGGTAGAAGTAGGAGGATCTCTATAAGTTCAAGGCCAGCCTGGTCTATACAGTGAGTTCCAGGACATCTGGAGCTATGTAGTGAGACTCTGCTTTGAGAAAAACCCAACCTGACCCCAAGCAAAGCAAAGCAAAGTAATAGTTGAATATGGGAGGAACACCCTCACCATTACTTGACCAAATACAGTGGGGAGTCTCAACATTTAGGAAAGAAAAAGAAAGAGGAAGAGGAAAAGGAAAAGGAAAAGGAAAAAAGAAAACCCAAGGAAGATGTGTTGTTCCCAGGGACCCGCACCTGGGACCAGTGAGGCATTGCCTTGGAGTTGGAAAGTATTTGTGTTCCTCCAGAGACAGAGGTCTGAGACCACACTCATCATTACTCAGCATTATGTCAACATTACTCAGCAAAGTGCTGCCAACAGAACGGCTTTGCTTTGTGAACTGACTGCAGTTTGTTGAATCCTGGCGCTGTCCAAAGACAGAAGTGTGTTCGTCTACGGGTTTGTATGTGTGTTCCTCCAGAGATGGAGGGCTGAGCCTAGTCTTTGTGCAACAAGGTTGTTTAACTTTGGTAACCTAGCCTCAAGATTCTTTTCTGAGTTCAGGCCCAAGGGGAAAACATGAGGTCAGGGGGACCGTGGGATGAAGAAAAAGAAAAAAAATTAAGATTCAAGATGAGAATCCTGTCTGGGCTTCTTTGTCGTAGCCAACAAGTGGGATGTGGAGACACAAGAGGTATGTGAGGTGTGTGGAGTGGGGCAGGGGGATTACAGGAAGACATGGATGTATTAAACTCTTATCAGGAAAACCAAAGATGAGAACTTGCTGGACATACTAGACTAGGGTAAGGGTGCAACTCCCTCACTTGGATCCTACATAGAGAACACCTAGCATTGAGCTGGTGGTGGCCCATCAATTTGTCATCCAACCATCTAATGTGTATGTCAGGGGATCAACAGGCTGAGGACTCCTCATTGTTCTGGGACTTCAGCTTGGCTCAAGCTCTGCTACAACTTGGCCTACTCAAATTGTTGTGCATTGATGGACTATATAGTCATCTGTCTGGACTTGATGTCTGTCCATGTGGACCTGGGCCTTTACCAGTGCCCCTTACCTTACTTCTGCAGCACAGGTCTGTCCCAGGGCGTGGTTCGTACCTTGTCTTAACAGCTGTGCCTCCAGTTGACCTCCATCCAGCAAGGTTAGTGAATTGACCCCCTTACCCAGATGCTCTGCATCCTCTTCTGCGTCCTACTTTCTGCCTACTGGGTTTCTTTGGTACTCTTTAAACTTGGCTACAGTCTGTTTAACTCTCTCTAGCCGCATTCTATCACCCCACTACTTTTACTGTATGATGTGGGACAGCACGTGATCTGAGAGTTAATATTCGTAATTCAGAATGAAACACAAGAACCTGCATTTCCCTCGGCCAGCCATCAAAGACGTCACCACTGCTCACATCACTCAGCGAAGTGCTGCCGATGGAACCGCTGGGCTTTGTGAACTGATTGCTGTTTGATGAATGAATCCAGGCGTTGTCCAAAGACAAAAATGTGTTTGTCTGTGTGTTCATTGCAGTACACTCATGTCGTTGTCCCAAACACCACAACCAAAAAGTACTCAGAGATGAGCGTTGTGTGAAGATGTTTTCCTGGATCAAAGACACACTGCCTGTCTCTAAAACACCATCAAAAAAAAGAAAAAGAAAAAAAAAAGACACACTGACTCCTCAGGAATACTCGAGCCAGCCAGGCATAGTGCTATAGACTTTTAATCCCAGCATGTAGGAGGTGGAGGCAGGAGGATAACAGATTCAAGGCTGTTGTTGACTACATGGTAAGTGTGAGTCCAGCCTGGGCTACACAAGACATGAAACTGGTTCACCCTTACCAGCAGCTGACCCCGCCCCTTGCAACAAAACAAAACAAAACAAAACAAGAAGAATAAATAAGCCAGGCTACCTTCCCAGCAGGGTACTATACCAACTAGGTGGTTGAACAATGTGGATTTTTATTGCTGCATTTTGGATATTAGATGGGACCAGAATCATTGCCGTGAAGGCAGGGCATGGTGGCACACAGCTGCGGTCCTACCACCAGTGCTAAGACCATTGAGAATTGGAAGCTAGCCTAGACTAGTAGTGAAACTCTGTCTGAAAAACAAACAACTGCCTGTGGTTTAATCCCAGCACTTGGGAGGCAGAGGCAGGCAGGTCTCTATGGATTCCAGACCAGCCTGGTGTACGTGCCTAGTTCCGGGCCAGCTGTGACTTATGTGGTGAGGTCCTGTCTCAAAAAAAACAAAACCAAACAGCTAAACTGGTTGTTGTGACACACATTCCTGTAGTCCCCATTACTCTGGAAACTGAGGCAGGAACTGTGGACTATTTGGACTCCACAGTTAGACCATATGTCTTTGGGTGAAAAAAAGGAAGTAAAAGATAAGAGGGCAAGGAAGAGGAACAGGAGGCTCCTTCAAAGGGGGTGCTGAAGGGCCAAGACCAGTGATAGAAAACAGGGCCATCAGGCACGGCCTGCTTCTAACTGGGACAGGCAAGATTGCTGACCCTCTCACACACACACCTGCCCCCTACAACCCACCCCTGGATGGAGCTGCAGACTTTCCCTCAAAGAAGCACAGGAAAGAAGTCAGGAGACTAGACATGAAGAAGCCTAGGCCTGTCCTGGTCTTGGTGAAAAAGTTCAAACCAGGACTCTCCAGGTCACTTAAAAAACAAAACAAAAACAAAAAACAAACAAACAAACAAAAAACAAAAAACAAACAAAATAAAACAAAACACCTGGCCGCTTCCTTAAAGCTGGTTGTTTTGTTAGTTTTTGTTTCCCTGAAGGGTTAATGTGGAGATAGGGGGCAGTAGGGCTGGGGAGGCAGCTCCAATGGTGGAGTGCTTGCTGTGGTATGTAGGAGACTCTAGGAGATTCAAGGGAATTGTTGGAGGGCACTGCAATTGGGGGGGGGGCGTTGGGGGACAGTTTGGCTGTGAGGCCTTTGGCGCAGTGTCCAGACTGTATGAGGGGGTGGTGGAGGGGAGGGAAGCTGGGGAAATCCTGACTCACATACCAGAGTAGCCCCAAGGGGAACTTCGGTCTACCAGGTGGGGAACTTTTTCCTATCGTTTGTTTTTGCAGTTAGAAGTCTAGGAACTGACTGCTGTGGGAGAGCCAAGGGGGAGTAATTCTTCGTCTCCCCCCTCCCTAGGCTCCCACAGGTCCCCCTGCTACCTCTTCTGTCACTGAAGAGTCCTTCCCCATCATTGTCTTTTCCTGGTCTCCTCCCACCAGACCGTGAGTGTCCCAGGGAATAGGGCCCGGGTCTGATTCACCTCCTTCAGCCTCATGATGCGGCTCAGCATGGGGCTCGGCACTTGGACGTTTCTCAAAGAGTTACTTGTTGAATGGATGAACAAAGGAATGCTTTCTCTGAACTGCCGCGAACCCCGAACTGGATTTACAAAAGGCGCCTGCGCAAAGCTCTCTGCTCTTTAGGCTCCTTACCAAGATGCCCCTGGGTCTCTAGGACTCAAGCAGGCAGTGAGGCCCTAGAGTTTGCCTTATACATTTGTAGGCATTTCTTTCCACTGTCAGGAGTCCAACCTTTATCGGGTCTCCACAGGAGTATCTAACTCTCAACAGAACAAGAATTATCATTTAAGAGAAGAGCCACAGGAAAGGATGCAGTGAAGGGGCAGAGCGCTTGTCTAGAATTCTTGACGTCTAAAAAGGCAGGGAGGGGTGGAGCACGCACGTGGAGGCAGGAGGCGCGGAAGTTCAAAGTCCTCCTCAGCTACAGACAGATTTCTGAGGCCAGCCTGGGCTACACGAGGTTCTGTCTTGGGCGAATGAGATGGATCATTGGGTAAAGGCACCTGTGCCAAAATTGATGACCTAAGTTCTATCCCCAGGTGGCAGAAGGAGATAGGCAATCTCAGAAGTCCTCAGAACCTCCGTGTGTATTTGTGCACACACAATTAATAAGTACAGATTAAAAAATCTCTCTCACTCGCACAAAACTGGGGAGGAGGGGTATGCCAAGGATACAGTTAGATCCAGGGTGGGAATCTTATATAAATGTGCTCAGCATTGATTTTTCCTGAACCAACTTGGTCTTTTTCCAATGTATATATTTTTTCTCCCTGTATATGATCCGCACAGCTTGTTTTGTGCTGTCAGATCCCCTGGCTCGTTTCAGTAACAAGATACCATCACTTTCAAATTCTCCCAGAACCTCCCACTGGAGCTGCAGCCAAGGCTCCAGTTCCATGCCAGCTGCCCTTCCACTTGACTGGATGTGTAACCACCCTGCCAACCGAAAGACAGAGTGTGATGCAGGTATGGAAGTGAGACCTTCAAGGGCAGAAGCTGAACCAGGAAGAGAAAAAACAGAGATGACCTGCTACTTAAGCCAGTTCTCCTTCTGGCACCTTCAGAGGCTGCCTCTTCCTCTGAGCAGCAATGAAAGGAAAGAGGAAGTGGAAACAATACAGTATAATTGAGTTAGAACAGTAATTACCAGGACCCTGGAGCTAAGAGCAAGAAACTCCAAGAAAAGGGGGTGGTGGTTAAGAAATCCCAGTATTCAGGGTGGAGTGGTGTGTACCTTAATCCTGGCACTGGAGAGGGGAGACAGGAAAAGGTCTGGTTTCAAGGCCCTCCTGGTCTATAGAGTGAGTTCCAGAACAGCCAGGGCTATGTAGAGAGTCCTTGACTCAAACACACAAACAAACATGCAACAAGAAAACCCGAGGATCAGAATCCGGTTCAAGAGTATCCTTGACTACTTAGGAGAGTGCCAGGACAGATGGACCATGTGAAATTCTGCTAGAGAGAGAGAGAGAGAGAGAGAGGAAGAAGAAGCAGGAGGAGGAGGAGGAAGAGGGAAGAGAAGAGAAGAGAAGAGAAGAGAAGAGAAGAGAAGAGAAGAGGAACCAGAAGGAAAGGAGGGAGGAAGGAAGGAAGGAAGGAAGGAAGGAAGGAAGGAAGGAAGGAAGGAAGGAAGGAAGGAGAAAAAATAAAAGAAAGATAGGGGAGCCCTTGGAAGAAGGCTCCATAGGTAAGAGTGCTTGCTGTAGTTCAAATCCCAAAAGCTGGGTGTAGCCAAGCATGTCTGTAACCCCAATGAGAGGAGACAGAGACAGAGATCCCCAGAGCTCACTGGCTAGCTAGCCTCACTGAAACAGTGAATATACACATGCACACAAGTGTGCACACGTACACGCACTCACACAGACACACATAAACTCTCTCTCTCTCTCTCTCTCTCTCTCCAAGGCCAGGGAGTTGGGAAATTAGTAAAAAATATTTGCTTGTACAGGGAGGCAAAAAAGAAAAGACCCCAGACCCCAGTACTGAACTAGACAGGAGCTGGGGAAGCCTCAGAAGCCAGAGGTTGGTAATGAAGGCTGAAAAGCTGCAGAGGAAAGACAGCTCCAAGTGAGCCTGGGGTTTTTCATCTGAGGCTGTGGCCTGATACTGAGTATCGGTGCCCCAAGGAGCAGATGAGTCAGTCCTAGAGCATCCGCTCTTCCTGGGACAGGACTTGCTAGCGACCTCGGCATAACACCATCCTAGCTTGGCTCAGGATGTGGAGGAGACCTGAGTGCATTAACAAGAAGGCTGAGCATGAAGTGCTATTCTAAACTCTTCTTCCTCGTCTTGGAAGTCTCAGCTGGATCTGCCATCATGTGCTTTCAGAGTTGGCTAAAGTCAAGGTTGCCAAAAGAATGAAGCCAGCCGGTTAAATGCCAGATTAACTATGAATACATAATCCTGCAGGAGGCAGGAAAGGAGCGTGGAAACCCAAGACTCTTTTTGATTATTGGTGTTGTTGTACATCCTTGTTTCTGGGGCCTCCTGGGAGACAATGAAGATCTGGTTGACCTTGGCCTGACCCCAGAGGAAGGTAAACACCACCTTCCAACCTTATATCCACAGCTAGAGAAAAGATGTCAGCATCGTGTGGTCACTTAGCCAAAGTCTGTGCTTAGGAACATGGAAAGTGAGTCTGGGCAGGCATTGTCTACTGTAGAAACTGTTGGTTGGGCCAGGAGTGGTGGTACATGCTATAAATCCAGTACTTGGGAGGCTATTGCAGAAAGGGTTGCCTGGCAAGACCCTGACTCAAAAAGGAAGGAAGGGAGGGAGGGAAGGTGGGAGGGAGGGAGGAAGAAGGAAGCCTCCATACCTGGTTTCAGGTGATTAAATACACACACACACACACACACACAGAGTTGGTGAAAAGACAACAGAAAAAGGCAGAGGGTTGGTGCTGTACAAGGCCCTGCATCAAAAAGGAAGGGAGGAAGGAAGGAAGACAGAAAGGAAGGAAGACAGAAGATTTTGCCTCCATATCTGGCTCTGGGTGATTTTTTTTTTTTAAATAAATATATGTAGTTGGTAAGAAGACAACAGAAGGCAGAGGGTTAGCTGTGTACAAGCTGGTTTGGGGGCTGATAACACAAAGAAAAAGACAAACTCACAGACAGACAGTCTGCCTGGCAGGCAGGACAGGACAGGTAGCATTCCAGGTAACACGTGACCAGAGGGTGGTTTGAGGTAGAAGCCAACAGGAGGCTTGATCCAAGACAAGCAGTGGCCCTGTTAGACCTGCCTCTGTCAGCTACAGAGCTTCCGGAAGTTAGATGAACAGTTTTTCCTGAGTCAAATTAAATGAATCTGGTGACAGGAGCGGTGCCGGTGCCGGTGCTGCAAGCATAGCCAGGAGAAAAGAGGAGGATGGCATGCCCCTAACGAGGTCCGGGTACCACAGCTGCTGCTTACCCCAGCAGCGCACGGCATTCATTCCCCCTTGAGAGCTGTCTTCATGATATAATAATAAGCTGCGTTGAAAAGGCTCTCAGCAGCACCTAGGGGCTCTGAAGAGCCCAATGAGGTATCCTCATTCTGATATATGAACTTAAAACCATTGACAGCAAGGTATCAGCATCAAGGGACTGACACCGAGCAAGCAAACTATGGCCTCTGACAGTGGGATAGCATTAGATCTCTTCGTTTTGATTTATAAAGGTAGGGTCTCATGTAGCCCAGGCTAGCCTCCAGCTTGCTGTGTAGCCGAGGATAATTTTGAACTTCTCATCTTTCTTCTACCTCTTGTGAGCCAAATTTCTGAAAAGAAGCTGCACCTGGCTGTGAACAATGATGGACAGATTGGAATGTCAGTACTGTGGAGAGACTGGAATTTTGCAGGTTCAGAGGCTAATTTCCTTGTCTCAGACTAGTTTTAGCCTTCTGGAACAGACATTCCTTGCCCCACTCAGTATCAGAATGAACATCTTGTGAAAATAAATAAAAACCTTTTAGAATTTTTTGACTTAACAGAGCACTAGCTACCATCCATCCAAAAGCTAAGGATGTCATCAAATAACATCTTAGAGCTTTAGAACAGCTCCTCTGACCTCACTGTGCCTGCCTCTCTGGTACCCATCAAATGCATTTTTTTTGGTTTTTGGTTTTTCAAAACAGGGTTTCTCTGTGTAGCCCTGGCTATCCTGGAACTCACTTTGTAGACCAGGCTAGCCTCGAACTCAGAAATCCACCTGCCTCTGCCTCCCCAGTGCTGGGATTAAAGGCGTGTGCCACCACACCCGGCCACCAAATGCATTTTAAACATGCCTTGATTTGTGACTTTCTTTGTTCTGTAAAACTATAAAAACTTAATGAAACTGCTTTCACATTGGAACATGGAATTGTGGTAACCTAATGGGTCCCAAGCCATGGTCACTCAAAATGGTGCTAGAATAAAACTATCTCTTATTTCCTTAAAAATGAGGGCTGTGGCCGGGCAGTGGTGGCACATACCTTTAATCCCAGCACTTGAGGCAGAGGCAGAGGCAGAGGCAGAGGCAGAGGCAGAGGCAGAGGCAGAGGCAGAGGCAGAGGCAGAGGCAGAGGCAGAGGCAGAGGCAGAGGCAGAGGCAGAGGCAGAGGCAGAGGCAGAGGCAGAGGCAGAGGCAGAAGTAGAGGCGAGGATTTCTGAGTTCAAGACCAGCCTGGTCTATAGAGTGAGTTCCAGGACAGCCAGGGCTACACAGAGAAACCCTGTCTTGAAAAACCAAACCAAAACAAAAACAAAAAACAAAAAAGAGGGCTATGGTTTTTATATCAGCACTGCTAGGAGTGCAGCTGTGAGGGGTAGAACACTATTTTTTGTTCTTTATGCCCTTCCCTTTCCTTTTTTTCCAGTGCTACTAGATGCTGAACCCAGGGCTGTGGATGGCTTACACTCTTGGCTCTCCCTTTTAGGATTTTAAAAATTAGATCCTAAAGTCTCTCTCTCTCTCTCTCTCTCTCTCTCTCTCTCTCTCTCTCTGTGTGTGTGTGTGTGTGTGTGTGTGTATGTAAATGAAATGCCTCTGGAGGCCAGAGGACAACTGTCCAGAGTTGATGCTGTCTGTCTGCTGTTCACCATATGGGACCTAGGGATGAACTCAGGTCATGAGGCTTGATGGCAAAATGTCTTTCCCCTTTGCATCATCTAAATGGCTCCTTTTTTGTTCTTATTTTATGACAGGCTTTTACTCTGTGATCCAGACATAGTCTGTAACTCTCAGCAATCCTCCTGTATCAGCATCCTTCACGCTGAGATTGCTGGCATGAGTCACCATCCCTGGCTACACTATTGCGTTTTTGAGCTTTTTGCTGTTATCTGTTGCTCTGGCATGGTTGTTTGTTGAGAAGGGAGCTGATAGCGGGTAGGGGAGCAGGCCTAATGAAACGTAGGCTATTTTGACATCAACTTGCTTCAAGGATCACAAACTGTCTGAGAGACAGAGAAGAAATTCCATCTTTTAGAAAGAAATGGGGCTAGTGAGATGGCTGAGCAGGAAGGTCTGGCTTTGCAAATGTAACAGTCTGAACTTGATCCCTGGAACCCACAGTAAAGGTGGGAGTGGGGGGCTGAATCTACAATGCTGCCTTTCTTCCACAGATGCTCTGTGGCACACACACACACACACACACACACACACACACACACACTAGCAGCAGCAGCCTTGTACCTAAGAGAAAAGACCCTTTGCACGCCTCTCTGGGAGTGCTGTGTGAGCTCACATTTAAAGGATTGCTTTGATTCTCAGAAAAGAGTGCGTCAGCTCCTGCCCCTTGGAGCTCTTCTAACTCTCTGGAGTTCTTTTCTCATTGTTCCTTAATGAATCCACATTCACTTTGAAAATAAAAAAGAGATTTGGGACTTCTAAAAAAAATTCCGTTAGGTGTGTCTGCGTGTGTGTGTGTGTGTGTGTGTGTGTGTGTGTGCACGCGCGCGTGTCCCAGTGTGTGGACGGTCAAAGGCAACTTTTCAGATGTTTCTTTCCTTCCACCCTGTGGGATCCTGGGATTAAATTCAGGTCAAGTACCTTTACCCAGGGAACCATCTCACTAGCCTGATCTTGACCATGAGCAGTGTTGGGATGACTTTCTTCTCCATTTGTTTTTATTCTGCCCAGGACCCCAGCCCATTGAGACAAGCCTATCAGGACAAGTGACAATGAAAATTAACTATGGAGACGTTGAAGTTGAGCTGAATCTCTTCAACTATGAGATAGTTATGAGTTTATGGTGACCGGGGGTTATTTTTTGGAGTGCTGGGTTTTTGATCTGTGGCTGGAGCTCTTTTGGCAGAATGTTTGGGTAGCATGCAGGAAGCCAGAGTTCTGTCCCCAGCACAGAATTAACAGGGCATGAAGACACACATACAACTCTAATCCTAGCACTGGTAGGTAGAGGGAGGAGGGTCAGACATTCAAAGCATCCTACATTATGTAGGAATTTCGAGACCGGACCAGGTTGCATAAGACACATCTCAGGTTTGTGTTATTCCAAAGTGGTACGTTTTGGCATCAGGTTTACAAGGAGTTGGTTTGAGGTGGTTAATTACCACTGTCAATGTAACCAGATTTAGAGTCACCTAGGAAACACACATCGGCTGTAACTGTGGAGATGCTCCTGGAGGGATTTAACGGTGATGAAAAGACCTAGGGGGCGGGGCTGGTGAGATGGCTCAGTGGGTAAGAGCACCTGACTGCTCTTCCAAAGGTCCGGAGTTCAAATCCCAGCAACCACATGGCGGCTCACAACCCCCCGTAATGAGATCTGATGCCCTCTTCTGGTGTGTCTGAGGACAGCACATATAATAATAATAATAATAATAATAATAATAATAATAATAAAAGACCTATCCGGAATAAGTGACTCAGTGGGCTCGGGTCCTGGACTGAATAAAAACAGAGCAAAGGAAAAGGCAAGCTGAGCGGGAGCCTGTATAGCCCTCTGCTTCCTGTCTGCGGCTGTAATGTGAACAGCCTCGCCACACTCCTTCCTCGCAGCTACCGGTGCACTTGCAGTCGAAGTGGACTGTATGCTCAAACTGCGAGCCTAAATTAAAAAAAAAAAAAAAAAAAAATCCATCCTTCTTTCCTTAAAAGGAAAAAAGAAAGAAGGAAGCTGGGACCACCACATTTTGAAGTCTATATGTTACCACATACAAATGAACAAAATATAGGGATAAAATACTTGGAACCCTGAAGGGCCAGTGGCAGACCGAAGCAAATGCTTGCAAGCTGGAGACTTGGATCAGTGTTTCCTTTAGCAGCAGCTGTGTCTTGGCCCCCGCGGGAAAGATAAAAGGTTCACTGGGGAGGACCCACGTGGATATGTGTTCTGACCTCGCGCTGTGCTCTGCTTGGCTGGGCACGCACCAGGCTGCGTGGACAGTTTCAGCTTTCACAAGAAGTCCAGTCCCGGCTTCATTTCACCCATTTCTCCTTTCCTGGCCTCTCAGTAGAGGCAGGGTCAGTCTCCCTGACCTGTTGTATTACATCAGTCTGGCTCAGGGGTTAAGCGCACTGGCTGAGCTTGAATTAGGGTTCAGTTTCCCAGCGCCCCTTTGGCAGCTCACAGCCACTATTAATTCCAGTTCCAGGGCTCCAACTCTCCTGACCTCTGTGGGCACCAGCCATGTACATGGCACATATACATGCAGGCAAACACTCATACACACGAAATAACACGTTTTTAAGAATTAAAAAAAAAAAGAAAATGTTTCATTTTTTAACTAAATGCTTACCTTTATGCATCTGGTAATTTTATGTACATTTTTCTTTTGAGATTTGATTTTTTTTTTTTGAACTTTTATTCCTTGAGAGAGAGAGAACTTTTTTGAGATATGTGATGGTAAGTTTTATGTTAACTAGACACAAGCTAGAGTCATCTGAAAGGAGAGAACCGCATTTGACAAAATGCCTCTATAAGATTGGGCTGTTGTCAAACCTGTAGAACATTTTCTTGATTAGTGATTGATGGGGGAGGGCCCATCCCATAGTTGGTATTGCTACCCGTGGGCTGGTGGTCCTTCATGCTATTAAAAAAGCAGGTTGATCAGGCACCATTTTCTGTCTTTATAAGCCCACTTGAGTGCACACACATAAACACACATACACACAAAACCACATAAACACATATATGCACAGAAACACACACATATAAAAACACACTCATGCATATATACACATCAATGCATTAAAAATACATGTACACATGTACACACAAATACACACACCACACAAGCACACAACCAACACACATATACACACAAACACACAGAGAGATACACATACCCTACAAGCACACACACACAAACCCCATAAACACACACACACACACACACTAAATTAAAAAATAAAATGTAATGAAATGTTAAAAAAAAAAAAACCACACACATGACGCCAGCAGAAGCTGGAGTGAGTGTGTGGAACAGTTTGTTCTCACAGCCATTAGAAGCCACCAAAACTTAGTCTCCAAAACTGGGAGAGAATGCTTTTATGTCGCTTGATCCACTCCATTTATAAAGTCATCCCTGGGTCTATGGAGAATTGCTTCCAGAAGTCACCAATAGACACTGAAATCCAAGGGCAGGTATTGGAGGCTGAGCTCAGTGGTGGAGAGGTAGGGCACTCGCCTTGCATGTGTGGCATGTGTGAGGACCTAGGTTCGTCCCTAGCACAGAGAATGACCAAGCACAAAGATGCTGTTCTGCAAAGTACTGCTAATCTTACCTATCTTTCCATTTAATTAAAAAAATTTCTTTTGAGACAGTGTCTCTCTACATATCCCTGGCTGTCTTGGAACTCACTGTGTAGATCAGGCTGGCCCAATACAGACCCACCTGCCTCTGCCTCCTAAGTGCTGGGATTAAAAATGTGTACCACCAATATATTTGAATCACAGTCTCCTGTATGACAGGCTGGCTTTGAACTCACTATGTAGTGAAAGATGACTCTGAACTTCTGATTTCTCAATCTCTGCTTCCCACTGCTGGGATTAAAGGTCTAGATCATCACCCCACAGTTTCTTTGGTGGTGCAAAGTGAAAGCTGGGCTTCATGCATGCTAGCCAAGGACTCTGACAATTGAGCTACTTCTCCAGCGCCCTTGACCACAATCTTTAGCAATTCTGCCTTAATCTCTTGAGTAGCTGGAGCTACAAGCCTTTACCACCAAGCTCAGTTTTGTTTCGTTTTTTTCATGTAGCCAAAGTTGACTTTAAATGTGGTATGTAGCCTCCAGAATGCTAAAGTTAAAGGGCTTTATGAAATCAGGGCCAGTTTACTGTGTATCTGAGGATGGCCTTGAACTTGGGATCCTCCCTCATTCACCTCCAGGGTGCTGGGGTTACAGAGCCGCACAATCTTGCCAGGTCTTACATGGTGCTGGAGAGGAGGGCCTCATGGATGTACTCTAACACCTGAGCAACAACCCCGGCCTTGGGTACGCATTTCCTAATGAATAGCTTTGTCACATAAATGTACAACCCAGATATTTAGGAAGGCTACATTTCAGCCTATTTGTTATTACACAAGATTTAAATTAGCCTTCTCCTTACACCTGGCCTCAAATCATCTCTTTACTCTCATAAAAGTATAACTCAACTCCAGAAAACTATAATTCCATCCCATTAAAAATCCCTGTATCTCCCTAATACCTGATTATGCTGTTTAATTTTAGGTGTAAAGTAAATTGACTGGGTTAAGAATACCTTGGGGAATCAGGCATGGTGGTACATGCCTGTAATCCTAATACCCAGGAGTGAGATGTAGGAAGGTCAATAGTTTGGGTTGGCTTGGGCTACATGAACCCCTATTTCAACTCTATTCCTCCTCTTTCTCCTCTTCCTTCTCTTCCACCTTCTCCTCATCCCTCACCCCAATCAATACCTTGAGATCTGACAAAGCATTATTCTGGGAATGCCTATAAAGATGTTTCTAGAGCACATTGGCTTGGGAATTGGTGTTCTGATGGAGAAAGATCCTCTAATATGGGCAAGCACCTCAAGTCAGTTGTGCCCCTATCTGCAAGCATAAAAGGGCAGAATAAAATACATTTTAGCTTTCTCCAAAAGCTGGGGCACCATTCTCCTATCCTTGAATGTACAAACTCTGGGTTTTACAGCCTCTAGACACTGTTATTTATCCAGAATCTCTTTGATTCTGATTTTTTTTTTCCAAAAGTGGTTTTCGTCCAGCATACTAAATACCAGCCAGCATCCATGTTTTCACTTATTTTATTTTTTTCAAGAGAGGGTCTCAATACCCTAAGCTAGCTTTGAACTTCCTATGTCAATATCCTAGGCTAGCTTTGAACTTCCTATGTCAATACCCTAGGCTAGCTTTGAACTTCCTATGTAGTTGAGGATGATTTTGATCTTCTTCCCCTTGAGCCCTGGATCTTCCTGCTGCCATCTTCAGAACGCCAGGATGCTGGGGTTTCTCTGGAGCTTCAGCTCTCAAATGGCCCATTACTGGGTTTCTTGGTTTCTGTCATGATGTGAGCCAGTTTCCCTGGACCAGCTCCTGCTATTGTGACAAAGGACCAAATGACAGTCAGCCTAGTGGTTGCAGGGATGGCTTAGGAGTGAAAAGTACTTGTTGCTTTTGCAGAGGACCTGGGGTTTGTTCCCTTTAGAGGAAAGTGACTCCCCCCTCCTCCCCAGAAGCCATCAACGGTCCATAGCTCCTCAGCGAGGGGTTGGCATCCAGCTTGTGAACCCCTTACCCCTTGATGCTAGAATACTGAATGACTGGCTCAACCTTGAGTGGGTCCTGTGTGGACAGCAACAGCTGCTGTGAGTTCATGAGTGCAGTAGTTCTATCATATACACAAGATATTGCTTCACCCCAGTCCTCTCTGACCTCTGGTTTGTATAGCCTTTCATTCTATCTAGCAGTGGGTTGGTCTGATGCTGCCTGTATTCTAACGCTAATACTGGATCCTCAAGACCTGGTTGCCCTAGAGCTGAGAGTCCACATGTAGACCCAAGTGATGCTGTGTGACCTTGCGCTCATGTTATTTCTGATTGGTGAATAGAGATGCTGACAGACAATAGCTGGGCAGAAGAGAAATAGGTGAGTTCTAGGATTACCAGGTTTTGGGGGGTGGAGGAGAACCATGAGAAGGGGAAGAAAGGAATAGAGAAGAAGCCTCCATGGGTTAGGTGAGTCTTGAAAACATGATCCTGAGCGCTGGCCAATTGGAGTTAAGAGCATCCCAGACGAAACATAGTACGTAATAAGTCAGGGATGTTGATAAAAAGGGGCAGATGTCTGCCCTTCTTGTGCTGTTTAAGGTTTATTATAAATAATAAAAGCTGTGTGACCTTTATCTGGGAAATGAATGATCAAGACAGGGTAGAAACCCCAGGTTGGAATTAAAATTATACAGCACACTCCTTCCTCTCTTTCCATTTACTTGAACTCAGTGCCTGTGTGTGTGTGTGTGTGTGTGTGTGCGTGTGTGTGTGTGTGTGTGTGTGTGTGTGTATTTTATCAATGTTCCATTTGTAGCTGAGCATACCATGTCCCTGACACTGCATGTCTCTGCACTTTGACAATTTGTGAGTTTCTGAGGTAAACTGCCATCTACTCACAAAGAAACTGCCATCTACTCAAAAAGAAATTTTCCCGATGAGATCTGAGAGCTGAACTAATCAATGGGTGGAGGGATACCAATTTTAAAGGGCATCTTGATCCTATCTGTTCATTTAGCAGAGTAATAGTTAGTTCACCCCTGGGGCCTATGAGCTAGCCAGCCACGGATTCTTGGCCAGTTTTATAGCATCAGACATGTGTTTCCTTCTGTAGAGTAGGCTTCAACACCAGTCAGAAGCCATGGGTTATATCTCTAATATTGCACTTAAGGGCATTATTGTATTTCCACAGGGTTTATACCCGGATAAGATCGTGGATGCCTTTCTCTGCCCAACAGACTACAGAGCTCTCCATCACTATGAAAACTAGCAAGTGGGGAGGAAGCTTCGTGGTCAATACCAACTTGATTTCTCCATGTCCTGTGACCAGTGGATGTGGTGTCTTCAGCAACAGGGTTTTACTAGCAAGTTCTGGCTGGTGGCCGAGAGCAGTAGTAATAGCCTTTATTGGGGGGGGGGGTGGGGCTCTAGGAAATATAAATATGGATCCGCTTCTGTATTTCTGTGGCTGTCACTCTTAGGTACTCCAGAAAGATCAGTGATAAATAAAGACTCGAGAAGAAAAGGTCATAGGCTACAGACTTGTGGCTGCTTCTATTGGTGTTATATAAATCGGGGTAATAGAGAATGTTGCTCAACCTTCTGAGTCCTCTGACTTTGAACAAATAAACTTGTTTTACCTAAACCAAAGGTAAAATGTGGTGACGGAACCTTCTCCACCGGGAAAAAAATGTTTCACGGCTTTGTCTTTGTGGTATGAAAGACAAGAAAATCAATGTGTGACCCTACAGTTTTGGACACAGAGACAGATTCCTATTGGCTGTGAATAGCAGATGTCTCCACAGATGTCAAGAGACATTTTTGTTTGAAAAACTGTTTCATTTTTGTTTGTTCATTTGAGACAGAATCTTTAACCTAGGCTGCCTTCAGACTCAGTACGAAGCCCAGGTTGGTGGTCTTTTCTGGCCCTCACTGGCATCTGTACACACATGCCCCCAAACATACCAAGAACATATAATTAACACAATAAAGTAAAACTAATAAATATTCAAATATAGGCAGGGTGCAATGCACACCTTTAATCCTAGCACTTGAGAGGAAGAGGCAGGAGGATCTCTTTTGAGTTCAAGGCCAGCCTGTTTTACATAGTGAGTTCGAAGACAGCCAGGACTATGTAGAGAAATTCTGACAAAAAAAGAAAAAAGAAAAAAGAAAAGAAAGAAGAGGAAAAAAAGGAGGAGGAGGAAGAGGAAGAAGATGAGGAGGAAGAAGAGAAAGAGGAGGAGGTAGAGGAGGAGGAGGAGGAGGAGGAGGAGGAGGAGGAGGAGGAGGAGGAGGAGAGCATAGATATTCTGTCCGTGAGGGATTTGTAATCAATTTGGATAGTTGAAGGGAGAACAAAGCCCAACAAGAAGTAGACATCAGAACAACAGAACTACAGAATGCATTATTTCAAATGTTGTTTGTTAATCCATCAGGTCTGAACTTTCCTGCTGCAGTGAAATTTTCTCTACCAGCTACTCAGTCTTTTTAGCTATGTACCACCATATCTCCAGTAATAAATCTACTGTAATTAAAAAAAAAAGAGTGTATGACTGTATGTCGTTGACATTCAGAAGAAAAAGAAGAGAATTAAAAACTGAGAGTGGAAGGAGTTGCAAGGGAGGTTGTTGGGGTTTGGTTGGTTGCTATGGATTGTAATGTTAACCACTGGCCCCCAAGGTCTGGTTGCCCCCAGGCATGAGGACATCCTCATGAACACCAAGTGATGCTATGGAACCTTGCTCCTCAATTTAAAACTGTTGACTAAAGATGCTTACAGCCTATAGCTGGGCAGAAGAGAGGTAGGCAGAGTTTCAGTTTCTGGGCTTGGGATCAGAGGTAGGACCATGAGGGAAAAGAGAGAGAAGATAGAGAGAGGAGAAGATGCCACAGGGTAAGAGATTGTGAGAACTGGCCATGAGGGTTACTTACAGTCAGAGTAAGAAAGGCCCAGGCAGGGCTGGAGAGATGACTCAGTGGTTAAGAGCACTGACTGCTCTTCCAAAGGTCCTGAGTTCAAATCCCAGCAACCACATGGTGGCTCAAGACCATCTATAATGAGATCTGACTCCCTCTTCTGGTGTGTCTGAAGACAGCTACAGTGTACTTACATTTGATAATAAATAAATCTTTGGGCTGAGCGAGCAGAGCAGGATTTCAATTCCCAATAACCACATGATGGCTTACAACCATCTGTACAGCTACAGTGTACTCATATACATCTACAACAGGAGAGATATCATAATTTCTTTTGGGGTGGTGGTGGTGGTGGTGTTTTGAGGCAGGGCTTCTCTGTCTATCCCTGGCTGTCCTGGAACTCACTCTGTAGACCAGGCTGGTCTTGAACACCTGCCTCTGCCTCCCAAGTGCTGGGATTAAAAACATGTGCCACCACTGCCGGATGATAATTTCTTTTCTAATTAGAAAAATGATCTGTGTAGAGATGGTGAGGTGAATCAGTAACTCAGTGTGCTGCTTTCAGGTATGAATTCTATAAATATACAGTTTACAGGGAGAAGAAATAAATCACAGTTGGTTTCTTTGTCTTGTTTGTTTGTTTTTGGTGTTGGTGCTGGAAAGAGAGTCCTTTGTCTTGTGCTTAGAAGTCCAGTGCTTCATCCTACAGCCTAATTACTTACAGCCTAATTACAGCCATTAAATTAAATAATTTTAATTATAAAATGAATCACTAGGCAAGGTGGTGCAAGCCTGTGATCTGCCACTCAGGAAAGGGGAGACAGGAGAATGAGGAGTTCAAGGCCAGCCTCCGGTACATAACAGATTGGAGGCTAGCCTGGCATACAAGAAGCCCACCTTAGAAAAAAAGACACCAGTGGAGGAGGTGGTATATGACTGCAACCCCAGCACTCAGGAGGTAGAGGTATGATGCTCAGGTCAAAGGCATCCTGTGCTACACACGGAGACCAAGGCCAGCCTGCACCACACGAGAGCCTGAATCAACAACAGCAATGACAAAAATCAAGCAAACGAACAGGAGATGCTTTCATCTGAATTATGGCCAGGCAAGATGGCTCACACCTGTAATGCGAGCTCTCCGGAAGCGAGCCAGGGCTGTCTAGCAAGACACTATCTCAAACAACACAAAACAAGATTATGCAATTACGGTTAAATTTATAGCTCACTTTATTGTGAACTATATCTTTATAATGTTTAGTCTTCTTATCCAGTAGGCATATTTTTCTCCTTCTGCTTTGTTTTACTTGGGAAGGGAGTTTGAGACAGACACTGTCAGCGTAGACTTGGCAGAATTCCCATGGTGCTGTGCTTTCCCTAGTCTTCTCATTTACTGGGATTACAAGCACACCATACTACACCCCGGCCAGCAGTGGTACCCACTGCTCCATCATTGACATTGCTCCATCCTCAACAATGGGGGAAGGAGATGCTTTTTATAGCCCAAGTTGGTATTGAGAATGAGGGGATTTGGCTGCCTCAGGTCATACTGGGGAGACCAGCAGGGGGAATTATGGGGGACAATGCAGGAGCTCCTTCCATACGTCATATTATCTGGGCAGTGCCTCGCTGGGGAATCAATGCCTTGCCCCTGCGGATCTCTGTATCACTCCATTTCAGCTAACAGGACCTGCGGATCTCTGTGTCACTCCATTTCAGCTAACAGGACCTGCTTCATTTTAGACCTCATGTATCCCAAGCTGTTTTACATTCTGAGCGATTCCAGGTGGAATAAAAATGACCTTGATGGTTTGTATATGCTTGGCCCAGGGAATGGTAATATTTGAAGGTATGGCCTTGTTGGAGTAGGTGTGTCACTGTGGGCGTGGGCTTTAAGACCCTCTTCTAGCTGCCTGGAAGCCAGTATTCTGCTAGCAGCCTTCAGATGAAGGTTGTAGAACTCTCAGCTGTAACCTGTACAATGCCTGCTTGTATGCTGCCATGTTCCTGCCTTGATGATAATGGACTGAACCTCCGAACCTGTAAGCTAGCCCCAATTAAATGTTGTCCTTTATAAGACTGGCCTTGGTCATGGTGTCTGTTCACAGCAGTAAAACCCTAACTAAGACAATCACTATTTTAATTCACTCATAAATAAATACATCAACCACAGCTTTTAAGATTTAAGATGGCCAAATACTTGCTCAGCCTTGAACTCTACACATCTCTGAACTTGTATACACTGAGAACTTTCCCACGGCTGTTCTAAACCAGGGTACTATGGTCAGCAAGAGGTTTACAAAGAAGGCACTTTCAGTATTGCTTTCTCTTTTTATGCCAGAACAACAGCTCTCAGCCTTCCTAACACTGCAACCCTTGAATACAGTTCCTCATGTTGTGGTGACTCCCAAGCATAAAATTATTTTTGTTGCTACTTCATAACTGTAATGTTGACTCTGTTTTCCTTGTTTGTTTGTTTGTTTTTCTGAGATAGGGTTTCTGAATAGCCCTGGCTGGCCAGGAACGCCCTTTGTAAACCAGGCTGGCCTTGAACTCCCAAAGATCTACCCACCTCTGCCTCCCGAATGCTGGGATTAAAGGTGTGCACTATACCAACTGGCCACTAGTATTATAAGTCGTAATGCAAGTATCTGTTTGTTTTTCTCCCAATGGTCTTAGGCAACCCCTGTGGAAGGGTCATTTGACCCCAAAGGAGTTGACCATCAGAACAGACTTTCCATCTCTTCAGTTTAAATCTCTTGATTAGACTAATCCTGCATTTGTAACTCTGCATTGTCCCAGCATTCCCTCCTTGAAACCTTCAGAGACCATGACATCAGCCTGATTCTGGCCACACTCCAGAAACTGTGGGGGGCAGAGGGGGAGAGGGGAAGTACTGCTAGATTGCTGCTCCAGCAGCGGGCCTCCCTGAGGTTCCTGGCAAGTGACACTAACCAAGTTTTGGTGGCCCAGCATTGTCACATCTACTGCAGCCCTTGGTGACGGTATGACCCGGTGTGCGGCCCCTGCAGAGCCCACAGCCTCGTGGGCTGCTGCGCTGTTTCCATCAAAGCCACGGGGCATGGCTTCCGAGAAGCAGCAGGGAGAGCTGCTAGAGAGCAGCAGGTGTGGGCCTGGAGGCAGATCTGGTCTGAGGTGTGTGACTGGGGCTGGGCCACCCGGAAGAGTAGCTCTGGGAGTATTCGTCCAATGGACCTCTAGAGCCGGAAATCTGCCTGTCCATCACTTAGTTAGTTAGTTAGTTAGTTAGTTAGTTAGTTAGTTAGTTAGTTAGTTTTTGGAGATGGGGTTTCTCTGAGATCTGACTGCCTCTGCCTCCCAAGTGCTGGGATTAAAGGCTTGTGCCACCACTGCGTGGCAATTGTATTTTTAAAAATCTTATTCTTACCTCACATGTTCCAGGCTTGAACTCAATGTGTAACTAAGGTTGGCCTTGAACTCCTTAGCCTCTTGTCGAGTGTTGAGACTGCAGGTGTGAGCCTTGACACCCAGCCACACCCACTCTTTCACTGCTCTGTGTGCTCCCTGGATCACCTGAGCAAAAAGAGATCCCTGCCCCTAGTCACAGAGTATTTTTCCTCCCTCCTCCCTCCCTCCCTCCTCCTTTCCTCTCTTCCTTCATTCCTTTTTCCTCTTTTTAACACTTATTTTTTATGTATATGTTGTGAGTATGTTTGTCTGTTTGTATATTACATGAAGGAAGGTACCCTCACCACCACCGTGGTCAAAAGCGGACATCATCTCCAGAGGAGCTGGAGTTACAGGTGGTTGTGAGCTGTCCTATGTGGGTGCTGGGGACTGAAACCAAAGCATCAAAGTCAAGTCGTTAAACTTGGCAGCACAAACTTTTCCATGGAATCATCTCAGCCACCCCGTGGCTATCAGCTTTTGGCACATGGAAATGTGAGCGCACTGGTCATCTCTCATAACCATCCTTTTTTCTGCAGATCTGCACCGACTCTTCTAATTCCAAGATGTATATGGTGGCACACTCTTATAATCCTACTGCTAAGGAGGTTGAGGCAGGAGGACCACCAGAATCAAGGACAACCTATGCTACGGAGTGAGTTTAAGGGTATTATGGACCACAATACATAAATGACAAAAACAACAACAACAACAACAACAACAACTACTTCCAAAGATTGAATTTCAGAATTAGCTAAATACTATATGCAGAAGCAGATAGATGCAAACCAAGTTGGCTTATGAAACAACTCATAAAGCCCCAGGTCTGCATTATTTCCCTTTGTTTAGCATAGGAAGAGGAAAATGGCCCAGAGTGGGGTAGAAATTGAAGCTGGATTACCTGCTTGCCTGCCTTACCAACAACTATGTGACCATGGTGGGCAAGTTATGGAGACATTTAAACTTCTATTTCATTTCTTTTGTGAGATGGGTGTTATTGCCTACTTCACAGGGTGACTGGAGGTTTGGGGAAAATAGATGATTAACACAAGGCCCAGTCAATGGTACTTATTGGTTTTGGTTGAAGCCCCTCTCCTGTAGGGGCCTCCAGAAAGCTGTATCCTTTGTAGGGAGACTCAGCAACCCTCCCCCTTGTTCTCACCAGCCCAGGGCACACAACAAGCCAACACGCATTACAGGGAACTTCCCTATACAAGCACAAGTAGCCCTGCACAACTCACCCCCTTGTGATCGACTTCACAGCCTTACGACATATCTTACATTAACTTCAACCAGTGTTAACCCCCACGTCTTTCGGGGGTTTCTCCATCAGTTGCCAAACTGACTTCACTTCCTACCGAATTAGCTTCATGTCCACTTTTGATGTGTTACCAAACAGGATGGTCTCTGAGGACACACTGACAGCATATCCAGTGTCTGCAAGAGAGATGATAAGGTCCCGTGGTCCCTCTGTGGTCAGAAGGACAAGGCAGTTAGCAGGAGTCACAATAGACCACAGCATTCAGACTTGTGTCTATGGGAAGTGAGTGGGCGAACCTGGAAGAGAACTAATATGTGCCCCCAAAAGAACCCTTCAAGACCTCGAATAGAAAGTCTGTTCACTTGTTAATTTAACAGCTACTTACTGAGTGGTTGTATAATTCTCTGAGGATAGAAGAAGCTGCAGGCAGACTCCTGTGTTTGGGGAACTCAAGACTATGTTTGAAGGGTGCACATTCTAATGAGGGGAACAGAGAGAAGAAACACATACTACCTAGATGATTTTAAAGCTGGTGTTTACCAAGAGAACAGAGCACACTAGCATGTGCCCACAATCCCAGGTATTTGAGCACCAGAGGAAAGCTCTGAGAAGGCTTGTCGAGAAGGGAAATGAAAAGAGAGGAGAGAGGGAGAGGGAGAGAATGAAAGAGACAAGAAAAGGGTGTGTGTGTGTGTGTGTGTGTGTGTGTGTGTGTGTGTGTGTGTGTGTGCCATTGCCCTGTAAGAAGAAACCCCTCTGACTCAAACTGACTGCAGGCTTAACCTGTGGGCTTAAATAGAACTATTTAGAAGACAGTTTGATGGTCATGTCATGTCCTTTTAGCAAAGTGATAGCCGTAGCTGGCCGGTTTGGACCTAGGACTTTTTTCCTATGGGCTTTTGACTAGATAACAGCAGCAGACATGAATCCTCTCCCACGGAGCGGGCTTTCAGATCCAATCAGAAATCAGCTGGCTGCTCCCATGTTTCAGTTCCTTTTCTGTTGCCTTGATAAAATGCCAGGACCAGAGGCAACTTAAGGAAGAAAGACCTTATTTTAGCTTATGATTCCACAGGGATGAGTCCTTCATGAATAGGAAGGCGTGGAAACCGGAAGGAGCAGGAAGCTGATTGACCACACTTTGACCACATATGGAAAGCACAGGCATAGGAGGAGGGAGGACAAAGAGGAAGAGGAGGAGGGGTGGTGGGAGAACAAGAAGTGAGGGCATCATAAACCCTCAGAGCTTGCCCTTCTTGGTGCACTTCCCCTAGCAAGGCTCCACCCACTAAAGGTCCCGGAACTTTCCCAGATAGCACCACCAACTGGAAACCAAGCTAGTGTTCAAATATGTGAGTCTATGGTGGGTATTTCTCATCCAAGCCACAACACTCCCTAACTGACTCGCCACTACTGTACCATTATCTTGCCCGGCTCTTCAGTATCGTTCATCCAGAGACCATAGGTGAGTAAGTCTGTTACTGGTAATTACCTCCTGCAGCCTGTATAGCTCCTTCTTGCAAGTAAGGGTGAGGTAGCAGGAAGAGAGCTTCCATTTAATGCCAGCTTGATTTTGGTAGGTGACCAGAGCTTGTGATATCTTCAACAAAAGGACATTACCATACAGTTCTGATAGACAAACACAGCAGCTATTGCCTGTATTATTTGGCTGGTAAGGCCTCAGGGTGTTTTTTTTATTTTCTGAGGTCCTTCCACCTTTTACTTCTAAGTGATGGGATTATATCGTGTTTAAAAGCAATCTCTATTGATTGATTGATTGATTGTATAAGAGTACACTGTCCCTCTTTTCAGATACCAGAAGAGGGCATCAGATCTTATTACAGATGGTTGTGAGCCACCATGTGGTTGCTGGGAATTGAACTCAAGACCTCTGAAAGACCCTCTCTCTACCTATTCAATATTGTACTTGAAGTCCTAGCCAAAGCAATTAGGACCTCTGGAAGAGCAGTCAGTGCTCTTAACCACTGAGCCATCTCTCCAGCCCAAAATTAATCTTTTATGAGCACTTGTTGCTTTGGTAGAAGACCAGGACTTAGCTCCCAGCACCACATAGTGGCTCACAATCATCCGTAACTCCAGTTCCAGGGGATCTGATGTTTTCTTCTGACCTTCTTGAGTACTAGGCATGTATGTAGTACACAAACATGCACATGCACGTAGACAAAATGATCACAGACAAATGTGGTAGTTTGAATATGCTTAGCTCAGGAAGGGGCACTATTAGGAGGTGTGGCCTTGTTGGAATAGGTGTGCCCCTGTTGGAGGAAGCTTTGAGACCCTTCTCCTGGCTGTCTTCTGATGAAGATGTAGAACTCTCAGCTCTTCCCCTTGTCATGCCTGCATGCACACTGCCATGCTTTCTGCCTTGATGATAATGGACTGAACCACTGAATCTGTAAGCCAACCCCAATTAAATGTTGTTCTTTGTAAGAGTTGCCTTGGACATGGTGTCTCTTAATAGCAGTGTAAACCCTAACTAAGACAACAAATAAATCTATAAAACATTAGACACATGCCTATAATCCCAGCATTCCTGAAATGGAGGCCCAGAGGATCGCAATGAGTTTGTGGCCAATACGGGCTACATTTTGAGTTCCAAGTCACCCAGGGCTACATAGCAAGATCTTGTCTTAAGAACTCAAGTAAGCAAATGAGCAAACAAATCAATCCCAACAAAGAAAAAAATTGCCCCTGAATTGGTTATGGGACAGGTCCCCTCTCTTCCCCATGCTCAGAATGTTCTTGCATCTTTCACTGAGACTCCCATGTCCCTCTGCCCAGGTCTCGTGGTGCGAGGGATCAAACCTCTGGCCACTGAGCTATGTAACTCCAGTCCTATGGAAAAGACCTGATTTCACCTTTGCATTAACAAAGGAAGCACTAGATTCGGAGTCAGGACAGAATCCAATACTATCCCTCCTGACCTGGGTGTGACCTTCAGCAAGTTTCTTGGAAGTTTGTTTTTGAAACAGGGTTTTAATATGTGGTGAAGCCAAGCTGGAATTCACAGAAGTCCATCTTTGCCTCTCCAGTGCTAGGACTAAAGGTGTGTGCCACCTTGTCTGTCTGGCTTCTTGACAGGTTTTGAATTTGTCCTCATCTGTTCGTGTGATGACTGTGAGAAAGTTCCCGACATACACTGCACACTCAAGTGTGTGTGCTGAGAGGAGAAATGGAGGAGGGAATTGAACTCAGCCGAGACATGAAGTTCCCTTTGATGTCTAAGGTGCTAACTCGTGTGTGTAGCTCACTGAGACCGGAGAACACGCCTTACCCTCAGTCTGTTCAAACACCAAAGCCCCTGGAAGAAGCGTTTGCTTGGCCAAGCTTCTTTCACGGTCCAGAAGGGCAGTCCAGGACATTTCTGTTGGAAGGGGATTCCAAGCACAGATTTGTGAATCAACAAGTTGGTGTCCAGGAATTACCAATGAAGTGAGTACAAAGGTTAATTGACCTTAAAATACCACCAATCATTGGTTTGTTTGTTTGTGTTTTGAGACAGAGTTTTTCTGTGTAGCCCTGGTTGTCCTAAACCTCAGAGATGCCCCCCGTCTCTGCCTACCCAGTGCTGGAATTAAAGTCATGTGTCACCATGCCTGGTAGAATACCACCCATTTTCATGGCGTCAGTTCCTTTGTTTTGCTTGTGCATTGTCTCCATTTGGTGAGATAGGTGTGACCACTGCCTGCGTTCCTCTCTGGTAGACCCACTGGGAGGTAGAGAAGGCAGGCCTCTCCTCTAAATTTCGAGACCAATTATTTTCAGTTTTTTCTTTGTTTTGTTTTGTTTTTTAAAGGCAGGGTCTTACCCTATGGCTCAGGATGGCCTGGACCGTGCCTCATTCCTGCTTCAGGCTCCTGCAGGCCACATTCCAGAATTCCTAGCATGCGTCACTTAACTAACAAGTCTGCTTACTCAGTGTCATGAGTGTCCAGCATCAGAAGTATTGCCACCCTGTGTCCTTCCGTGGTGATGTCAGAATTTAGTGGAAAGCGACAAATGGGCACACTACATTTTCTTGGCTGTAATTTGTCAAGTAAGCCCAATTTCCCTTGATAGACATTTAGGACAAACCCAAGTTCCTTTATCCCAATCATACCTACTCACATCAATCTTACCCGGTCATAGGTTACACACTATACAGTAAATGCATCTTTATGTACACTTATATAGGGATTGTTAAGCAGCTACAAAGGGTTGAAGAGGCTGAAACAGAATTCAAGGGCCTCAACAGAGGCAGCAGGAAGTCTACAGGAATGTGATGAGAATCTGGAGAGGGATTAGATAATGGATCCTGCCGGAGGTCTCCAGAGTGCCTTTGCAGCGTCATAGTCAGCCTTAGGGTTGAGTCCAGCTGTGGAAGTGAAGCACAGGGCCGTGGAGGTCATGGAGGCAAAGGGCTGGACCCCTGAGCTGCAACGTCAGTCCAAGTATTAAGGGATATGCCTAAGAGAAGGCAAGGGCTTTCCCAAGACGGTGGTATTGTTAGGACTTGAAGAGAAGGCCAATTCAGGAGTTAAGCTGGCAGCAGGTAGTTTCAGGAAGTACCTGGTTTCCAGAACTAGGATCCAACCCCCTTTTCTCTCTCACTATGGGTTTTCCCAAATGTGTCACGGAGTCCAGTGTATGGTAGAAACAGGCAATTTGCTGTGTAGCCTACCTCAAAAAGATTTTGCAGTCCCTTTTCTCTTGTTTTGTTTGAGGCATTGCCTTGCTATATAAGACACTGGCTAGCCTGGAACTTGCTATGTAGACCAGGCTGGCCTGTCCCTGAATTTCAAGTGATCTCCCTGCCTCTGCATCCTGAGTGTGTAGCACTATGCCCAGTATGTTTTACACTCTTGGAAATGGAGTTTCTCTGTATTCGCTCACCACCCACCTGATGTTTTTTTGTTTGTTTTGAGGTAGGGTCTCATGTGACCCCAGCTGAACTTGTCCTCTAGATCTTTCTCCCCCCATCCCGACCCCCGACCCCATGACCTCACACAGCAGCTCAATGATTATAGGTGTGTAATACCATCCCAATTTCCATCTCTTTGACTCTTGAAAGATCAATGGTTATTTTCTATGCCTATCAGCTTGCTCCTGGATTTCTTAAAAAAAAAAAAAATCCCACCCTCTACAGGATCACGATTGAGCTAACCAATGTTAACTCAATTGGTGGTTTTTTTCTGTGGGATTGCTAGGGTCCAATCACCTACCTGAAGAGTTGGGCTTGCCCTGAGGTGGCACTGTTCTTTGCAGGAACAGCTAGGACCTGGGAGGACACTGGGAACAGTTTTTAGATTGAGACCCCTTGGCAAGGTTGGCCTCTTCCTGGTTGGCATTATTCAAGTTTAGAGGAACACCAGCTTCAAGTTAGAAGAGCATTGGCTTGACTTGGCTGTTCATGTTAACACTCTCCTGGACTAGGCTTAGGTTTGTAACTGATTTTAACAAATTCAGGGACAGAAGGAATTCTTTGTTCCAGATCACACTGCCTTGCAATCTAAATGAAGGGGTAGTTCAGGTGAGTTACAACAGGGATTCCTTAAGCTGTGTTTTGAGCATCTTTCCCACAAACTGAAAAGCAGTCTGAAGGTCGTGGCCCAGGTGAGTGAGCATTTCCTGTGCTTTGGGATTAGGACCCAGGGTCTCCAGGCCACAGATCAGCAGAGGAGGCTCTACTAGAGTCACGGCTCTGGGATTTACCCAGAGGCAGGACTTGAAGGAAGATGGTGACTTCAGTGGAAGGGAAAATTCCACATTAGTTCCCTGAACAGAAAGTTAAACTGAGGAAAAAAGAATAGTTACAACTTGAATACTGATCAGTCTAGATCAGTTAAAAATTAGCCACACAAAGGAGGGGCCCAAATGTCCCATTAGAAAGTGTTAACAGGTTTTGTGTTAGTGATAGGATTTATGGGGCTGTCTCTCTGTCACCTTCTGTGTTTTCCGATGGATTTACTTAATAGTGTTTGTGTGTGTGTGTGTGTGTGTGTGTGTGTGTGTGTGTGTATACTAAGGACCAGGCATAGAGGCACAAACCTTTATTCCTAGCACTTGGGTGAAAGAGGCCAAACTGGTCTACACTGCGAGTTCTAGGGCATAATAAAGAAACTGTCTTAAAACCCCAACTAAACACAAATCTGCCTATTTGTGTTTTGTTCAATAACAATAACAACAACAACAACAACAACAACAACAGAACATTCATTTTTCCATGGCTTTTCCAGAAATGGAGATTATTGTGTTTTTAAATCACCTGGCCCCAGTGACATTATGGGGCAGTATTAAATACCCTGCAGGAAGCAGCAGGCTGGACAGTAAGCTCTTTATGGAATCAGTTCCACTTTTGTATTCTGGGCATTGTCAGGTTTATATTGCGTGTGCTTCACCCATCAAGACATCCACCAACCCCGTGTTATATTTCACCGTCATTTCTGTATTACTAGTGTGGACGAGTAACTGTTCAGATCTTTACGTTTTTTAGATGGGGTCTTGTTATGTAGCCCCAAATTGTCTGGTAATTGCCATGTAGTCCAGGCTGTCCTTGGTAATCATCCTGCCTCTGCTTCCTCAATTCTGGGATTGTAGATATGGGTCAACCTGCCTTGATACTTTCCACCCCTTTGATGGATGTTTGGATGGCTTCATCCATAAATTACATTCTGTCTTCAGCAATTTGTCATTGCCTCTGTGTGTGTGTGTGTGTGTGTGTGTGTGTGTGTGTGTGTGTGTGTGTGTTGCTGGGAGCCTCTCACTGTCCCTTTTGTTGTTTTGAGACAGATTCACATATATCCCAGGCTGGCCTTGAGCTCCTGAACCTCCTGCTTCTAATCCCCAGGTGCTAGTATTGCTGGTGTGCACCAACACATCCTACTGTGCTATTGTTTCTTAGAAAAACCAAAACCAGGGACTGGAGAGATGGTTTAGTGGTTAAGAATACCTGTTGCTCTTGCCAAGGTCCTGGGTTTGATTCCTAGCATCCCCATGGTGGCTTAACTCCAGTTCCTAGGGGATGCAATGTCCAGTTCTAATCTTTGTGACACCAAACATCCATGTGATGCACACCTGTGTAAGCAAAATGCTTATACACATAAAAATTAAATAGGTAAATCTAAAAATCACTGAACAAAACCAAAAAGTCCCCACTACCCCAAAAAGCCTTACAGCCTGAGCTGGATACATGCAAAGGAGAAAGGAGGGAATTAATGTCACAGAGTTATCTTCTGATCTCCACATGCTTGCCGTGGCAACCCCACCCCACGTAAATCAGTAAAATACAGTTTCTAAATATTAACAAAAAGGGGCTGGAAAAATGGCTTAGTGGATAATAGTCTGCTGCTCTTCCTAAGGATCTGAGTTCAATTCCCAGCACCCACAAGGGGGAGCTGACAATTACTTGTGACTCCAGCTCCAAAGAGCTCAGATACCTTTGGCCTTAGTGGGTATCTGTACTCATATACTCAGGTGCATGGTCCTCCATGCCAACTACCCCCACTCATAGAAAAAATAGATATTTTTAAAAACAGCGAAACTCAGACTGGAGAGATGGCTCAGTGGTTAAAAGCCATCTTCCAGAGGTCCTGAATTCAAATCCTGAATTCAAAACCATAACCATCTTTAATGAGATTTGATGCTCTCTTCTGGTGTGTCTGAACACAGCTTCAGTGTACTTAATAAACAATAAATAATAAATAAATCTTAAAAAAAAACAACTTACAGAAAACCCAACAAGAAACAGAAAGATTTCCAACCCCAATGAAATGAACAAAGTGATGAAGCAATGCAAACCTTAATGGTCTCTTTAACTTGGGGCTGGAGAGATGGCTCAGTGGTTAAGAGCACTGGTTGGTCTTCCAGAGGACCTGAGTTCAATTCCTAGCAACCACATGGTAACTCACAACCATCTGCAATGGGACCCGGTGCTCTCTTCTGGTGTGTCTGCAGACAGCTACAATGTACTCATATATATATATATATATATATATATATATATATATATATATATATATATATATAATAAAAATATCTTTAAAGAAAAACATTCTCTTTAAGTTAAAAAGGATATTGAAATAGGTGCTGACACCTGAAAACGTATGTGCTTGAATTCAGAAACAGGAGTCTTAAGGGATGTTTACTATGGAGGCTTGCTGAGTGTGGTGAACGTTTGTCATCCGAATGCCAGTCTACAAGTTCCTCTTCAGAGACTGGCACCCACTTTCTACTTTGGCAAGTTCAAGCTGTCTCCCTCCCAAAGTTGGATTGCCTTAATCTTTAGTTACTTCATGGGTACAAATGCATGTTGCCTTTGCCTTAGTTCTAAAAGGCTAGACCAGTTCTCAAAGCCGCTCTAGCATTAGAGGTCCCTGAGGCCTCTTTTGCAACTATCTCACAGCCTAGCATTGCTTTAAGCTTAATCTGTTTATCACACTGCTTACGTACGTGTCTGAGTGCTCCTCTTAGTAAATGATCTACATACAATTGTGTCTCGGAGTCGATTTCCTGGAGTACCTGGCCTACAGCAATGTTTGAGAAGCTGGGAGTTACATTTTCTGTCTGTAGAAACTTGGAAAGTGTATTATGAATCTGTTATCAGATGGGATGAATGTCCCGAATCTGTAAAGAACTCCACAGGGTGTGGTGGGTACATACCTGTAAGGCCAGCATTTAAGGGGTGGGGGACTGGGTGTGGTCCCCACTTATGGGAAGTATGTAGAAATAAATGACTCGATGAGGTAGTGAGAATAGGTGGGTATGTGGGCAGGATACGAGTTTCTTTTTTACATCTTATTTATTGGATGGGTTTTGCTTTGTTTAAAACAGACACGACCTTTCAAAGATTTATTTTTATTACTTTTAATTATGTGTCTATGTGTCTCTGTGTGTATGTATAGGTGTCTGGTGTCCACAGAAGTCAGAGAGGGTGTGGAATCCCCTGGAGCTGAAGTAACAGGTGGATGTGAGCTGCCCAACATGGGTGCCAGGAACTGAGTTTTGTTCTTAACCGCTGAACTACCTTACCAGCTACTTAAATGTATATAATTCGCTTTTCGAGACAGGGTTTCTCTGTATAGCCCTGGCTGTCCTGGAACTCACTCTGTAGACCAGGCTTGCCCCAAACTTAGAGATTCACCTGCCTCTGCTTCCTGAGTGCTGGGATTAAAGGCGTGAAAGTGATCAGAGAGACACACCCAAAAGCGTGAGTGTAGGCTTCTCTAAGAGAGGGTCAACACATGGCCACTGTTTGAGAAGGGGTCTTATATAGCTCAGCCTGGCCTTGAACTCTTTTGGTGGGGGAGGGAGGTTGTTTGTTTGTTTGTTTGTTTGTTTGTTTTGAGACAGAGTTTGTGTGTGTGCAGCCTTGGTTGTCTTGGAACTAGCTTTGTGGACCACACTGGCCTTGAACTCACAGAGATCCGACTGCCTCTGCCTCCAGAGTGCTGGGACTGTTTTTTTGCCTTGAATGCTTGATCTTCCTGTTTCCACTTCCTGAGTGCTGGGTTTACAGGTAGGCACTATCACACTCAGCTCATGGATCTATTTTAAGATTCTTTGGACTCTAAGTTCTAGAAGCTTTGAGGACTGTATTTCACTCTCCTACATCTATAAAACTGCCTACTTAGAAATCAGAAGTTCAAGCTGACCTCTGAGCAAACTCAAGTGGCAGGGTTGGAACTGTCTTCAAAAACCCGAAGGAGACTGGAGAGATGGATCAGCAGTTAAGAGCAGGGACTGCTCCTCCAGAGGACCTAGCCTCAATTCCCAAAACCTACATGGTAACTACAGTCCCAGGAGATCTGGTGCACTCTTGTGGCCTCTATGGACATGTATATATGTGGTACACAGACATTACTCAGGCACACATACACATACATACAAGAAAATAAGTAAATTTTTTAAAAACATAGGCTAGTGTGGCTCCAAGTATGTGAGAAGCAAAAGGTTCACCCACAAATTTGAGGCCAGCCTGGTCTATGTAGGACAACCAGGACTACATAGCAAGACTCTGGCCTAAACCCTCCAACAACAATATCCACCACCATCATCACCACCACTGCTGCTCTCCGTCCATTTCACTTAGTCAAACATGAACCCACACATACACAGATGCACACAGACATACACACATAAACACATATAAATATATACACAGATACATACAAACAAATACACACACACACACACACACACACACACAGAAACTTCAAAAGTGAAATCTGTTAATTGATCTGGGACAATGTGCTTTATTTTGTCCAAACCAACCCTATCCAATTCTAAATTAAAACAAACAAAGAAAGAAATAAACAGCACAAATCTTGGTGAGCATATAGAAAAAATAAAAGTGGCTATTGTTTGGGGGCTGGGAATTAAACCTACAGCCTTATGCATGATAGGTGTATACTATGCCACTGAGCTATATATATCCTCAGCTTCCCAGAGTTTGGAATTTCTGTGAAATATTGTTGGGAGTATAAAATTATACAAACTCTATGGAGAACAACATGACAGGTCTTCAAAAATGAACCAGAAAACCACATCTAGCAAAACAACTTCTGGCCATATGTCCAAAAGAATTAACAGTAGGAACTTGAAGAAACATTTGTATGTCCATACTTATAGCATATGTTCATAGTAGCCCAAAGGTGAAAGCATCCAGAGTGTCCTTTGACAGATAGATGAGCTGGACGTGTGTACATGCAATGTAATACAGTACAGCTTTTTTTTTTTTTTTTTTTTTTTGGTTTTTCGAGACAGGGTTTCTCTGTACAGCCCTGGCTGTCCTGGAGCTCACTTTGTAGACCAGGCTGGCCTTGAACTTAGAAATCTGCCTTGTGCTGGGATTAAAGGTGTGCGCCACCACACCGGCTAGTACAGCTTTAAAAAGAGGAAATCCTACCGCGTGCTACCACATGGATTATCTGTAAATGCTTCAAGTTGAAATAAGCCAGTCACAAAAATGCAAACATTCTATGATTTGAATTATGAGGGCATCTAAAGTGGTCAAAATCAAAGAGAGTTGAATGGCAGTTGTCAGTCTGGGGAGAAATAGACAATTCTATCATGACTACGAAGTTTCACTTCACAAGATGAAAAGTTTATAGAGATTGGTTGCATAATGATGTGAGTGTACTTAGCACTGCTGAAATGGGCAAGATATGCAGGCGTTGACAGTGCCTGCCTGTATCCCCAGCATCTGGGAGAGAGAGGTGGGGGTATCAGGAGTTCAAGGTCATTCTCCACCACTTAGACAGTTCGAGCCCATCCTAGGTGACATGAAACCCTGTCTCAAAAGGAAAAAAAAATCAGGTATAATTGGATAACAGATATAGAGCTACAGAATTATTCAGTAACCATGGCAGGGAAACAAAGAGATGGTCTCAGATGTGGATGGTACGAGAGAAAGCAAAGCATCAGAGCTGAGGGGCCTGGAAGAGAGGCGTAGAGAAATCAGGACAGATGGCAGTCCAGGATAAAATGCCTCAGAACATAAGAAGAATTGGTGACAAGCATGAAACTTGATTCAGAAACTACACCATAAGGCTGGAGAGATGGCTCAGCAGTTAAGAGTACTGGCTGCTCTTCCAGAGGACCCAGATTCAATTCCCAGCACCAACATGGCAGCTCTCACCAGTCTCTAACTCTAATTCCAGGGCTTCTGACACCTTCACACATGCAGGGAAAACACTACTGAACATAAAATAAAAAATAATTAAAAAAAAAAGAACCGAAGGAATGACCATCTAGAGACTGCCCCATCTGGGGATTCATCCCATAAACAACCACCAAACCCAGACACTATTGCAGATGCCAACAAGAGCTTGCTGACAGGAGCCTGATATAGCTGTCTCCTGAGAGGCTCTGCCAGTGCCTGGCAAATATAGAAGTGGATGCCCACAGTCATCCATTGGACAGAGCACAGGGTCCCCAGTGAAGAAACTAGAGAAAGTACCCAAGGAGCTGGAGGGGTTTGCAGCCCCATAGGAGGAACAACAATATGAACTAACCAGTACCCCCAGAGCTCCCTGGGACTAAACCGCCAAAGAAAACACATGGTGGGACCCATGGCTCTAGCAGCATATGTAGCAGAGGATGAGAATCAGTCATCAATGGGAAGAGAGGCCCTTGGTCCTGTGAAGGTTCTATGCCCCAGTATAAGGGAATGTCAGGGCCAGGAAGTGGGAGTGGGTAGGTTGGGGAGCAGGGGGAGGAGGGAGGGGATAGGGGATTTTCAGACAGGAAACTATATAACATTTGAAATGTAAATAAAGAAAATATCTAATAAAAAAAGAAATTACACTAAATCTTGAGAATGAAAATAAGTCCACATTGCCAATTTTTGTTTATTTTTAGTTTGAGACCTAGTCTTACTCTGTAACCCAGGCTAGCCCAGAACTTACTATGTAGCCTAGGATGGCTCTCATCTCATAGCAGTCTTCTTGCCCTAGCCTTCTAGTGCTTGAGTCTGGCTGAGCCCTCAGAGGGATTACAGGAAAGAGCTACTATACCCAGCCATACTTGTATGCTGCAGATGATGCAGAATATCAGAGCATCTAGAACACAACCATACTTAAGCCAAGTCAGTGACTAGATAAGTTGGGGTATGTTCATAAATCCAGAATATTGTTTTGTACTAAAAGCCAACAAGAAGACAGAGAAAACTGTAATGTATGGTGCCAAGCCAAGAAAGTCCATAGGAGGAAGCTGCATTCTATATGGCTTCGCAGAATTATAGAGGGAAAGATTGGTGGTCACCAGGTTGAAGGGCTGTGTCTTAGGTTTCTGTTGCTGTGATAAACACCATGGCTAAAAAGTTAGTGAGGGAAGGAAGAGTTTATTTTACTTCCACTTCCACATCACAGTCCAGCATCAAAGGAAGTCAGGGCAGGAACCTGGAGGCAGGAACTGGAGGAGAGACCATGGAGGAGTGCTGCTTACCGGCTTGTCCCTGCCGTGGTTCAGTTTGCTTTCTTATGCCATCTAGGACCATCTGCCCAGGGGTGACATCACCCACAGTGAGCTTGGCTCTCTTAAATCATTCATTAATAGAGAAAAGGAACCAAGAAAATGCCCCACAGAAACTATAGACCAAGCTAGCTAACGAAGGCCTTTTCCCAGTTGAGGTTCCTCTTCCCAGATAACCCTGGCTTATGTTAAATTGAAAACAAAACTAAAGTGGGAACTTCTGGTTTCTTTGGAAAGTCAAGTTATGTCAAATGATGTTTTGCTGGGACACACAGGTGAAGGAATGTTTTGCTAAAGCAGACACGTGAAAGAACGTGTGAATATAAATATGACCCCGTAGACTAGCTGTCCAGCAGCCAAGAATGAACTGGGTTACCTGAAAGAGGGGCTGGAAATGAAAAAGGAATAGAGTGGGAGAGAAGAATGAAGCCAAGACAAAAGTTTCTGATCAAGGCTCAAAGTTTAATATTCAGCACTCTATTCATATAGGGAGAGTCCACAGACCCCATCCTTTGCTTTAACTGGATTATGTTGCAAAGCAAGCTCAGTGGGCAATCTATTCCTGTAGGAAATTGCAGGTGCAGCAAGGCAGAAGACTCCACCTGAGTCCGTAAGGTCCAACCTTGGCAAACACTTAAGGTCTATTTAGCCTGCTCAAGGCTGTAGGGAAGGCACCACACCACAGACAGTGGGAGCTTGAGCATTGGTTTGCTTTGCTCTGCCTCACTATTCTTCCCTAACAACACACACGTATTGGTTCACCTTACATTGCGTTGCTGAACTCCATTTATAGTGATGACTTAGAAACTCGCCAAAGAACTCCTGAGGTTCCTCCGGCTTCTTGCTTCTTCCTCGGACCCCAGCCAGTTGATGAGCCTTGAGGCTTCTTCTGGATTGAACTGACCTGGCTGGTTTGTGTATGGCTGCTGAGAGGACTGGACTGCAGGGGCTGATTTGTATATGGTCTTTGCTACTGGACTGAACTGTTGATATCCCCACAATGCAGATTGGACTCACCCCTAAAGAACTATTTCTAAACAGGTCCACTTCCCCTTATCCTAAAAAACCTTTCTTTTCCACTACCTCTGGTGGGTGGTGGGCTAGGAGGGAGGTTAAAGCATTTAAGAACCGTTATTAAAAGTAGGTTTTGAAAAACCAAAGCTTACACAAAACTAAGCTTGAATTGGGAAATGATGGATCGAGGGAGACAGGGCTTTGGGGTAGTGAGACTGTTCCGTGGGATGATATCATGATAGACACAGGTCTGTATGTTTATCCAAACCGTTAAGGTCAACAGAAGCCTGGAGTGCAATCTGTGGGCATTAGTTGACAAGGATGCTCACGGATTATAACATCAATGTGGATGGGATGCTGAGTCTGTCTATGGTAGGGGTCATGGGACAAGTGGGACAAATGTCACCTCTGTACTTTTAGCTTAATTCTGTTTTGAACCTAAAACTGGACTTGGTGGTACATGCCCATACTTCCAACACACAGGAGTTGGAGGTTGAGGGTCAGGAGTCCAAAGTCATCTTCCCTCACATGGTAAGTTTGAGCTGTCTCAAACAAAGTGAAGCCAAAAACTCCATGAGAGATACAACACATAAAGCTGCCACCTTTGGATGTGATAGTCTTTGCTTGGAATCCCAGCTCTGGGGAGGTAGATAGAGGCTTGGGCATGGTTTCAAGGTTATCTTTGGCTTACTAAATCCAAAGCTAGTTTGAGCCATGGGAGACTCTGCCAACAACAACAACAACAAAAACAAACAAACAAATCAAACAAAAAACTAAAGGCTGATTTAGCAGGGTAAATGTGTTTGCCACCAAGTCTGATGACCTGAGTTTGGTCTCTGGCATCTGCAAGGTGGAAGGAGAGAAAAATTTTTGAGTTGTCTTCTGACCTTCACCTGAGTTCTATGGGAAATGTACACAGACACCACCACCACCACCACCACCACCACCACCACCAACAACAACAACAACAACAACAACAAGCAAAGGCTGGAGAGACTTGGAAGTTAAAAGTGTGTATTGCTCCTGCAGCATGCGGAACTGAACTGGATTCACAGCACCCATATCAGGTGCCTCTAAGTACAGCTGCATTCAGGCACACATACCTACACACAGACACATATATACGCACAGACTTTAGTCTAAAATAAAATAAAAATCTTTATTAAAACATTAACTAGCTTTTAAAAATTAAATATTTAGAAGTAAAAGAAACCAAGGTAGCCAGGCAGTGGTGGCGCACGCCTTTAATCCCAGCACTTGGGAGGCAGAGGCAGGCAGATTTCTGAGTTAGAGGCCAGCCTGGCCTACAGAGTAAGTTCCAGGATAGCCAGGGCTACACAGAGAAACCTCAAAAAACAAAAAAATCCAAGGTAGACTAAAGGGGGTTAGATGAGCTAAGTATAGTGGTTCGTACATATATTCTACTACACAGGGACTGAGGTAGGAATGTCATGAATTTCAGGTCAGTCTAGGCTAGAGTGAGGCCCTGTCCCAACCAACCAACCAACCAACCAATTAGTGGGTGTGTAGAGTGTGTCCAGAGACACAAACAAAATAACCTGCAAAAGAATGATAACTGCCAGGAGGTGGTGGCTGGTGCCTTTAATCCAGCACTTGGGAGGCAGGGGTAGGCAGATCTCTGTAATTTCCAGGCCATCGTGGGCTACAGACTGAGTTCCAGGACAGCCAGGAGTACCTGTTTCAAAACAAGCAAGCAAGCAAACAAACAATAATAAATAAGGTGACATGTTTTCACTATGTAGCCCAGGCTAGCTCCCTGAAATCATGATCCTCCAGAGGCACATTAGCAAAACAGAAAAATTAAGGGCATATGGAAACAAAAAGAGCCCTCTCGCTTCAGAGTCTGGTTGAAGTCTTTCGTCAGCCAAGAGTCCAGAATTTCAGCAGAGTTAACTAAATTTGCTGTGAAGATCCCCTCAATAGAGACACTATTTCTTTTGCATGGAGACGTTTTCACGTAAGCATGTAAAACAGTAAGTAATCATGACAGACTTACTCTCTCTCTCAGATCTGAACCTGAAGTTTTCTGGAAATCTCACACAAATATAAACTACTTTGAAACAGCAAAAATGTATCTCAACTCTGCACACAGACCATGGAGGTAGAGTTTGAATTTCTCAGCTGTAATCTTACCTCAGGAACCACCCTATGATCTCCTTAAAATTCCTCATCAGGGGCCAGCAAGAGGGCTCAGTGGCTGAGAGGGCTTGCCTCATAAATCTAATGATGCGTTCATCCCCAGAACCCATAGGGTAAGGAAAGGACTAGGGCCTCCAAGCTGGCTTCTGACCTCCACACATGTATGCTGTGACATATATGCACTCGTACATGCACACATGGACATGCACACACACACACACACACACACACACACACACGCACACGCACACGCACACGCACACACGCACGCACGCACGCACGCACGCACACACACTGCATACAATATGATCAATTTATGTTCCTTAGTAACCCCTTTGAGACGTAACTTGGGATCCTGCCAAAATCTATATGGCCATTATAGAGACACTGTAGGGAGGCAGACTCTTTTGAGAGGACCATACCCACAATCCTCAGTGTGTACTGTCCTTCTCCTAAGCACCTCTCCATTACTCTCATGCTTACTCAATGTTAAATCTCTTATTAATAAACTCCAGTTCTGCTTCACGTTAACTTTCATGATTTTAAAATTTTTATTATTTTTATTTTGCAACAAGGTTTCTTCTCTATATAGCCTTGGCTGTCCTGGAACTCACTCTGTAGAGCAGGCTGTCAGGCTGGCCCTCTCACTCAGAGATCCATCTGCCTCTGTTTTCAACACTACCACCAGGCACTTTCCTGAAATTCTTTTCTGTAGGACAGCCAAGGATCCAGGCCTCACCAAGTCGAAGCCTCTGAAAAGAACTCAGGTGGCGCCATAGGTGGCAGGCAGTGAGAATCAGTGGCTCCTTCCTGCCCCAGCCTGGGACCCGGGTGCCTGGGATGTATGTGTGTGCTTGCTTTGCTTGGCTGACTTGTTCTCATCCCTTCTGCTACCTCCCTGTTCTGAGTCACTGTTCTCTTCTGCTGCTAATGTTCCTTCCTAAGCAGGAGACATAAACAGTGTCTACCCCTCCTCCTTATGAGATTCCCAAGGACCAATAGAAACATCATCCTGCCAAAATTCTCTCTGGGGAGCCAATGTGTTTAGTAGGCAAACTCACAGAGTGTAGATGAGGGGTCACCTATGGGGTATGGGTGATCCTCTCCACAAAGGCCTCCTCAGCAGAATCTTTACCGAGTAGGAATGAGGGCTTCCCCATAGCTGCATAGTTGTAGACACCCCCTCCACACACACACACACTCTCCTTCTCAATATATATACCCTAGCTCTTCCCATAGGCCTCATGCAGACAGGGCAGAGTTGCTTCTCACAGGTGGCAGGGAGCACCTGGATACCCAGGTAAGGGCCTTATGAGTCTCCCCATTCCTGTATGAAGGAACGAGAACAGCCAAGAAGCTCAGCTTGGATGGTCTTTGCAAGTGAACACCAGGAGGTGGCAGTTGTTTGGCTCCCAGGCTGGTCCTATACAGCTTCTCTCTTGAATTAAGGCATTACCCTCCTTAAGAATCACATCTGGTAGGAACACAAAGAGAATGAATGAATGAATGAATGAATGAATGAATGAGAAACATGAAGGAGTACCAAGGTGAGGTCAAAGAGGCCATGTTTTATTTTGGGAGGGAGTAGGAAGTTTTGTGGGGTATGAAGTACTGTGGCAGTGAAGACATAGAACCCCAGGAGAGAGGTAGGTGAAAATTTGATTCTGCACAGGCCTTTTTCTCCAGCATCAGGTCACATCAGTGAGGAAGTGACACAGATCCCACTCCTTAACTATAATTTACTTAATATAGATTTGAATGTTTAAAGCTCTATCCATCTTATTTTAGGTGTGAGGGTTTTGCCTGTATGTTATGTGTATGCAGCACATACATGCCGGGTGCCCTTGGAGGTCAGAAGAACAGGTATCAACTCACCTAGAACTGGAGTCCACATATGGCTGTGAGCCACCGTGTGGATGCTGGGAGTCAAACCCAGGTCCTCTGCCAGAGCAACGGGTACTCTCGACCGACCACTGAATGCTTTTCTCCTCCGTTGTTTAGGCTCGCTTTTCCAGCACTCACTACTTGATGGGATTTCAGTTTTAGAGTCCATGGCACTTCCTCCTTATGCCAGCAAAAGCCCCTGGGCTAATTTCAATTGGACTTCTCCATTGTGATAATAAGAAAACTAAGGTTCACAGGCCGCATTAGCTTGTTGCTGCCACTTTCACTAAATGCCACAAGGCTCATGGCTTACAACAATAGACACATTATCATACAGTTACGGAGGTCAAAGTAGGAAATGGGGCTCTCTGGACTGAAATCTAGCCAAGGCAGAAATGCTCTTTCTTGAGGAGTGCTAGCCAGCCCAGCAATGGCTATTGAATGCTGGAGAACCAGAGAATAGGAAGCTGCTTAGTATGGGAAACCTGGACTGGAAAACTCAAAGCAAGGGGACCCATGATGGAGCCCTAGCTTAAGGCTGGGGACCTGGAAGCTACCTGGAGAGGTGCTGCCCTGAGCTTGTACTGACTGGCTGGTACTCACACATGATCATACATGATCACACGTGATCGAAGCTGTGAAAGATACACAGAGGAAGAACAGAGCTTATACTCAGAGCTGCTTCTTCTTCTTCTTCTTCTTCTTCTTCTTCTTCTTCTTCTTCTTCTTCTTCTTCTTCTTCTTTTTTTGATATCATCCAGGCCCGCAAGCCTGTCTATTGGATGGTGCTACCCACATTCATGGGTCTTCCACCAACAGTTGTTCTCATGCATGCCCATCTTCTCTTTAAATGTCCTCACAGACACACGGAGAAGTGTACTTTCCTTGTCCCCTCAGAATCTCCCAATTTAGCCAGGCTGACAATCAAGATCTATTATTACAAGTGCTGGAGAGGGGGACCAGCCATTAAGAGCACTTGCTGGTACATGCCGGCACTCCGGAGGCTGGGGCAGGCAGATGAGTTTGAGCCAAGCCTGGACTCCAGAGTGAGTTCCAGGACAGCCAGGGCCACACAGAGAAACCCTGTCTCAAAAACCAAACCAGAACAAACAAAAGAAATACTTACTGATCTTGCAGAGGACCTGGTTTGGTTCCCTGTACCTACATCCATACGTGATTCCAATTCCAGGGAAATCTGACACCCTTTCCTGGCCTCCAAGGATGTACATGGTATACACACACACACACTTTATAAACACAAAATAAAAATAATTTTTTGAAGAAGACTCACTTTCACAAGTAGGCATATGGAAAAGTCTTCTTGTCTTTTCTAGGTTTTCGAGGCCACTTGTGTCCTTGGGTCACAGTCTCGTCCATCTTAAGAGCCACAGAATGACAGATCTTCTCACATAGCCTCACTCTGGTTTTGCTTCTGTGGTCACAGCTCCATCCCTAACTCCTAAACCGCACCAGCCTTCTTTTGAGACAGCGTGTCTTTATGTAGCCTAAGCTGGTCTCAACCTTTCATCACTCTGGCCTTAGCCTCCTGGGTTCCAGTTCTACAACTGTGTGCCACCATACTTGAGATCCACTCAGTGTCAAGGACCCTGTGACTGTGTTAGGTCCAGGAGATAACCAGAAACAATCTCCCTCCATTAAGGTAGTTGATTGGCTACCTGAATCCCAGCTGCAGTCATCACTTACCTTTGCTGTTGAACCAAATACACTCACAGATGCCAGGGGTCAGAGCATATTGGAGACGGTAATTTGTTCTGAGGTCAAACGGTGAATCAGTGGCAGAGCTAGCAGGCTTAGGTTATGCAGCTTGCTTCCAGAATACAATACCTATATGGTTTGTTTCCAGCATATGTATACATACGTGCATATATACAAATATATATACGTACATACATACATACATACATACATGTGTGTTTAAGAAATTGTTTCGTGTGTTCTAGGCTGACCTCCAACTTGATAGGGCCTGATGACCTTGACCTTTTGCCTTCCCCCTCCTGAGTGTTGAGGTCAGAGGCGTGCACCACAATGCCACTTTTATGCGGTGCTGGAGATCAAACATAGGACTTCATGCATGCTAACCACAGGCTGTACCGACTGAGCTATATACATAACCTATTTTGTTCTTTAAAACCTTTTAAAACTTTATTTACATATGTGGGTGTTTTGTTTACATGTGTGTCTGCATTGTCTGTGTGTGCCTGGTGCTGAAGCCAGAAAAGAATGTCAGATCCCCTGGGATTAGACAGTTGTGAGCAGCCGTGTAGGTGCTGGGAATCAAACCCATGTTCTCTGGAAGAACAGCCAGGGCTCTCTTTTTTATTTATTTATTTTTAATTTATTTATGTTATGTATATCAGTACACTGTAACTGTCTTCAGATGAACCAGAAGAGGGCATCGGATCCCATTATAGATGGTTGTGAGCCACCATGTGGGTGCTGGGAATTCAACTCAGGAGCTCTGGAAGAGCAGCCAGTGCTCTTAATTGCTGAGCCATCTCTCTAGCCCTAGCCAGGGCCCTTAACTACTAATTTCCAACCCCATGTTATTATTCTATTTGTTTTTAGGCTTAGTCTTAAAATAAAACTTACAGCAATCCTCCCGCCTCTGCCTACAAGAGGCAATAACCATGCCCAGATAACAACCCATATTTCTCAAATTCCTATTCTGTGCTTCTTGTAAATATGACTGAGAAATGGGGTTAGGATAATTTATTGTGGCTTACATAAGACACCTCTCTATTTTCCCTCTATCCTTAATTTCACAAGCTATCATGAAACTCTCTATTACGATTTGGCTTCCTTCAAAATGCTGTTGAGTCTAGAGTCTGGAGCCAGCTGGCTTGGGCTTAGACCCCAGCTAAACTATTCATTTGCAGTTTGGGTTTTGTTTTTTTGTTTTTTTTTAAAGACAGGATCTCCCTATGTAGTTGTGGCTGGTCTGGAACTTTCTATGTAGAACCGGTTGGATTCAAGAGCCTCCCAACTCTGCCTTCTGAGAAGTTGAGACTAAGCTAAGGGTGTGTGTCACCACACTTGGCGTGGGTATGTTATTAAAGCTCTTTTTTTGTTTTGCTTTGTTTTTTGTTTGTTCATTTGTTGTTTTTCAAGACAGGGTTTCTCTGTGTAGTCCTGGCTGTCCTGGAACTCACTCTGTAAACCAGGCTGGCCTTGAACTCAGAAATCCGTCTGCCTCTGCCTCCCAAGTGCTGGGATTAAAGGCGTGTGCCATCATTGCCCGGCTTATTAAAGCTCTTTGTGCTTCTATTTCCATAGCTGTAATGTGAGGAAAATAATAGTATATTGTAAGGATAAAAAGTCATTATAGGGCTAGAGAGAGGGCTCAGTGGTTAAGAGCACTGACTGCTTTTCCAGAGGTCCTGAGTTCAATTCCTAGCAACCACATGGTGGCTTACAACCGTCTGCAATAGGATTTGATGCCCTCTTCTGGTGTGTCTGAAGACAGCAATAGTGTACTCACATAACATACATAAAATAAATTAAAAAATCTTTTTAAAAGTTGTTATAATTGAAATGTAGAACCATAACCATTTTTAAAATATTTTTCTGAGAGCTACTTGCTCATGTGCGTTCTCTCTCCCTCTCCCTCTCCCTCTCCCTCTCCCTCTCCCTCTCCCTCTCCCTCTCCCTCTCCCTCTCCCTCTCCCTCCCTCTCCTTTCTCCCCTTGCTCTCCCATCCTTTCTGCCTCACTCCCACTTCTTTCTTGGTTTTTAGAGTCAGGGTCTCACTATGAAGTCCTGCTTGCCCTGTGTCTTGCCCAGCCCATGATGGACTAACACTTGGGGTGATTCTCTTGCCTCTGCTTCTCATGTGCTGGGCTTTCAGGAGTGAGTCACTGCCCAGCCCAAATTGTCCACCACCACCACCACCCCCCATGTGAGTTTGGTTCTCACTATAAAAATCGCTGAAATTCTGGTTTTCCACATATGCCTGTGGAGCTCAGACCAGACGTAGTCTTCCAGAGGTGGACCAGGTATAGGCAAAGGGAACAGAATTTGCAAACGTAATCCTTAGATCTTACACTATGGTGATTCTGTAAAAGGGCCATTGTTCAAAGAGGCCCCATAAGGTCCCCATAGGCCACCCGGAAGGTCATATCCCCAGTTTCACACTGTGAGCAAGGGCACAGGGAAACCACCAAGCTAGACCACTGCATGGGGAAAAGGAAAGCTTACTAGGAATCATAGTGCTAGGCCCAGAGGACAATGAAGGGCTGCAAAAGCCTTGTCCCCTTGTCCGTTCTCAGGGGACAGATGTGGCAGGAGGAGAGAGCAGCCAGAACAACCTAGAAGCTACTGTGGGTTGTTTGGGTTAATAGAGAGGCTCTCTCGCCTGAGACAGTTGACCTTTGGGACAGATAAGAGAAGTAGTGGCTTTTCTGTTAAAGAGAAATCTGCCTGGGGAGAGGAATGCTGTGTTTAGACTTTCATTTACTCAATGACAACCTTCTAATCACCCGATAATGTCCTGTTTAGGACATTGTCACCAGCTCTGCCTTTTGGGGGACTTGCTTTGTACATAACACATACCACAGAAGACCTGCCTTCAGGGAACAGTGACAGGATTTTAACCTCTTTGTCTATGGTCACCTAGCGAGGCTGTCACATAGGAGACAATCCTGTCACAAGGAATACGAGGCCTCAGCAGATGAGAAATGCCCCATCTCCATGACCACAGCATTGGCAGAAAGACATGGCAGCACTTTTTTCCAGTGTAAGTTTCATGATCAACTTGATCCTTTAAAAATCAATTTTAATTTTATAACTATCTTGGAGATTATGACATCTTTGTAGCTATAGTAGGTCTCTCTTTTTTTTTTCAAAAGGACACCAGGACAGGGCACTGTGGTGTGTCCCTTTCATCCACTCAGGTGGATTTCTGTGAGTTCCACATCACCATTGTCTACATAGTGGGTGCAGGACAGTCAGAGCTACATAGTGAGATTGTCTCAAGAAAAAGAAGGCAAGAGAAGAATAGAAAAAATGAGAGTGCAGCCCAGAGTCGGGGTGCTTCTGTCATGCAAGAGGCTCTAGGTTCAGGTCTTAGCATGACCACCCCCTCTACAAAAACATTTTATTTCTTGGATTAAGTTTACCTAAAAGCTGGTGATTGTTTAGAGAGATCTTAAACATGCCATTCAAAAATCCTATCAATCCTTTTGTTTTGAGACGGGGTTTTACTATGTAGTTCACCCTGGCCTAGAACTCTTATCTGTTGTCGGGGCTCATCTTACACTTAGAATCTCCCACCTTAGCCTCCCAAATGATAGAATTATGGCTATGTGCTACTGTGTCTAGTTATTAACCTTATATTATTCAGGCACAGTGGCTCAGGCCTTAAGTCTAAATCCCAGCATGAAGGGAAGCTAAGGCAGGAAGGTCAGTTCAAGGTCATCCTTAGCGGCATAGAGTTTGAAGTCAGCCTAGGCTACTTAAGGTCTTATTGAAAAATAACAAATAATCCCCTCCATAACCAACAAAACAAACAGAAGCCAACCTAATGCTAGTATGGTATATCTTTCTAATTATTAATAAACTAATATTGATGTTCATTACTTAAGTCTATAGTTTATTCTGATTTTCTTCAAGTTCTTATTTGGGCTTCCATTCAGGATTGAGAATTTCCTTTAAGCCCTTGCATACATACAGGCTTCTGTTGGTGAGATAGCTTCTTCCTCTCTTAGTCTGGATGACCTGGCAGTTGTGAAGAGTCAGGTGTTTTGGAGTCTTTCTGTTGGAATCTGTCTAGTGTGGTTTTCTTGTTTAGACCTGGGTTATGGTTTTTTTTTGAGGTCAACCCCAGAGGTCAAGTCCCATATTCACCAGATCATAGCAAGGAACAGACAACCAGTATGACTGTATTAGCCAGGGTTCTCTAAAGGAATGGAACAGAGAGAATATGCATATATACATATACACCTACACCTACAGCTACACCTATACCTACACCTTCACCTTCACCAACACCTACACCTATACATGGGGATTTATTACAGTGGCTTACAGGCTGTAGTGGGATAATCCAGCAATGGGACTCTCCCAATGGAAAGGCCAAGAATCTAGTAGCTGTTTAGTCCAGGAGACTTGATGTTTCTATCTAGTGTTAGAGCTGCTGGCCTTCAATCTATACTGGAATCCTGAAGAAATAGGTCCTAATACCAGCAAAGGAATGACTCAGCATTAGGATAGATGATCTTGCCATCATGAGTGAGAGCAAGCAGTCAAAAAGCAAATGCTTTCTTCTTCCATGTCTTTCTATGTCGGGCTAACACCAGATTTAGGGCAAGCCTTCTAACCTCAAATGATCCAATCAAGAAAATCCCTCACAGATGTAGCATTAGTTCAGATTTTTTTTTTAACTCCAGATATAGTCATGTTAACAGCCAAGATCAGGCAGTGTAACGATCCTGATGCTGGATTTGGCCACTCATCTCTTTCTTGGCTTTGGCAGAGTTTTTACGGTAAGGAAAATTCCAGTGTTGACACGATAGTGCATGCTTATGATCCTAGCCCTAGAGAGGCTAAGACAGGAGGCTTGTGGCAAATTGGAGACAAGTCGTGTCTGGATAGTGAGTTCCAGGCCAATCAGGACTATATAGTGAGATCTTGTCTAAGAACAAAACCAAAACAAAAGAAAAAAGGCTCAGCTGAATGGTGGCCCAGCACATGTCACTGACGTGGTACATGTCTGTAAGCCCAGCACTGGTTAACAGATCCCCAGACTTTAGTAGGCCCCCAGACCTTAGTAGGACTTCCACCATGCTGGAAGTAGCATTCAGGCCTTGGAACCCAGCATGTGGACAGCACCATCCGACAAAACAAGAACAAAGATTAATCCATCAAAATCCATAGTTCTGGGAAAGTCCATACCTGTACTAACCTTGCTTTTTGGCTTCTGCAGTTCTGCTTCTGGTTAACTGTTCTTGCTAACTGAGGTGTGTCAACCAGCCTACCTCGAGAAAGGCTCAGGACTGCACGCAGGTCCTGAACGCCCAGTGTAGTCGCCAGCCGGCTGATGAAGACTTTCTTATGGGCTGGTGCGTGGTCTTCTCCGGTGGATCCCTCAGACCATTCTGAGACCGAGCCAAGGGATCAGAAGTTCAAGGCCATCATTGACAGTTTAGCTGAGGTTAGCCCAAGCTAGAGTAAAGCCTGTCTTCAGGACAAATAATAGGCCAAGCTAAGCGGAAGTCACTTCTGTCCCTGCCACGCTGGAAAGAGCCATGGTTCCAACCCATTGTGAAGACAGGGAGGTCAAATGCCACCTCCTTGAGAGATATGCTGGCTTCTCAAGCCTGTGGTAACAAGATGCCACACTGGTGGAAGAATTTAATTTTATGGTTCTAGATAAATACTCCTCCAAAAACCAAAAACAACAAAAAAATTCTTACACATTTGAAATGTTCATATACTTACTGATATTTTTCATTTTCACCATTTCTTTCACAATTGAATTATTTTACTTTATTTTGAAATAGTAGCTGTGTAGCTCTTGCTACACTGTATAGATTAGAACTCACTATGAGCATCAGCCTGGCCTTGAACTTGTATGGGTGTTTTGCCTGCGTGTATGTCTGTGCCCAACATGCATACCTGGTATCTGTGGAACCAGAAGAGGGTGTCTGACCTCTCAGAACTGGCATTATAGACTGTTGTTAGCTGCCATGTGGGTACTGTGTCCTCTGGAAGATTAACCAGGGCCCTTAACTCCTAAGCCACCCTTGAGCTCCTTCAATTAAATTATTTTTATTTATTTATTTATTTATTTATTTATTTATTTACTTACTTACTTACTTACTTACTTACTTACTTACTTATTTGGTTTTTCGAGACAGGGTTTCTCTGTGTAGCCTTGGCTGTCCTGGAACTCACTTTGTAGACCATGCTGGCCTCGAACTCAGAGATTCACCTGCCTCTGCCTCCCAAGTGCTGGGATTAAAGACGTGCGCCACCATGCCCGGCATTAAATTATTTTTAAAAAAAAACATTTATAGAGTCTTCCACTAGCAGCCTTTGGATGAAGACATAGAACTCCCAGCTCCTCCTGTGCCATGCCTGCCTGGATACTGCCATGCTCCCACCTTGATGATAATGGACTGAACCTCTGAACCTGTTTGGTAAATGCCCACACCTGGCAGCCACTGCACCAGCAGCAATAATGGAGTAGTACTGGGATTGCTGTGTTGGATGCATACTGACCACAGCATGTGCCTGGCGGTGGAGGGGCAGATGCTGAGTGTGGGTCCCCGTGGAGCAGCTGCCAAGCATCACTAGAGATGGGAGATAAGGTCATCTTCACCATCTGAGCACACATGTTCTGGACTGACCCTAACACCAAGAACTTTGTGCCTAGAGAAAGGATGCAGTCGCTGATTCCCATGCTATGACATTTGAGGAACAGCTGATAGAAATCAGAGCGGATGTAGCAAAGGTAGTCCAGAATAACACAATCACACCAAATCACTAATACATCAAAAGAAAGAAAGAAAAAACTCTGCAGGCCTACAGCAGAACACGGCTGTAGAACAGAGCTCTGCTTGGAAGTCTCCTCCGAGCAGCAGCTGGAATGCTGCAAACTGCAGAGAAATTGGAAGAGGTAAAAGTAGTCAGAGAAAAGTAGACTAAGTCACAGGTAAATGAAAACCTCCAGCACTGTCACACCCCCCCCACCCCGCCAAAAAAAAAAAAAAAAAAAGATGTGTATGAAATTCCATCCAATACTCTGACATCCAGATTTATGGGATAGATAAAGGGCCTCGTGTCTAGATCCATCCAACTCATCTCAAGACTTAGTACATTTTTTTTTACACACAGGTTTATCTGTATGAAATGTGCAAGAATGTGCTATAGACCCTGTGGGAGGGAAATGCCTGACTGGCCACAGTGGAGTTGGCAAACCCTGTGGAGCAGTAGAAGAGACAGCTCTCCTACTACTGAGATGAAAGTGAAGGACTCAAAAAAAAAAAAAAAAAAAAGAGCAAGGATAGTGAAATGAGATAAACAAGAATGAAATGCCTGGAAAATTGAGTGGCTACCATTGGAGCTTCAATAAATGAGACAGAATGCAAATATCTCTGAAAACAAAATGAAATCATACCTCGGCAAGAGGAGATGATAAAACCCTGAAAGACAAAATGCATGTCTAAGGGCAAGCATTAAGAAAAATAGTATTCCACTGTGTAAATGAAACAGATTTCTGAATCCATTCTTCTGTTGTGGGACATCTGGGTTGTTTCCAACTTCAGGTTATCACAAATAAGGCCACTATGAACACAGTGGAACACGTGCCCTTGTGGCATGGTGGGCTATCTTTTGGGTGTATGACTAAGAATGGCATAGCTGGGTTTCATATAGTTCCAGTTTTCTGAGGAACCTATAGACTGATTTCCAGGTGGTTCCACTACTTTGCAATCCCACCAGTATTGGAGGAATGCTCCTTTTTTTCCATAGCCTTGCCAACGGATGTTGTCACCTGAGTTTTTAATCTTCGCTGTTCTGATTGGTGTTAGGTGGAATCTCAGGGTCATTTTGATTTGTATTTTCCTGATCACTAAGGACTTTGACCATTACTTAAAGTGTTTCCCAGTCATTTGAGATTCCTCTGTTGTAAATTGGGTTGTTTGGGTTTTTGGTAGTTAATTTCTTGAGTTATTTGTTTGGATATTAGCACTCTATCAGATGTGGTATTAGTGAAGTTTGTTTGTTTGTTTTTCCCAATCTGTAAGTTGCCGATTTGTTCTATCGACTATGTCCTTTGCCGCCTTACAGAAGGTTTTCAGTTTCATGAGGTTCCATTGATCAATTGTTGGTCTTAAAGCCTGATCCATTGGAATTCTATGCAGAAAAATTTCCCCTGTGCCAATGAGTACGTTTTTATTGAAAAGCACTTCAAGTATAAAAAAAAAAATTTTATATTTTTAATTATGTGTGGGAAGGTGCATGTGTGAGCTCACAGAGTCTAGAATGGGGTGACGGATCCCCTGAGCTGGAGTTACAGTTAGTTGTGAGCTGTCCGACACAGGTACTGGAAAACCAAACTCTGTACATCAACTACAAGCGCTCAGCCACTGAGCCACCTCTGCAACCCCCTGAATTATTACACTTTAAAAATATTTATGTGTGTGTGCCCGAGTGTTCGTGCACCATGTGCCTGCAGGTACCCTCAGAGGTTGGAAGAGGGTGCCCCTGGAACTGTGAGCCCCCAGTGTGGGTGTTGGGAATTGAACCTGGGTCCTCTGTAAGAACAGCCAGTGTTCTTAACCACTGAGTCACGTCACCAGACTCTCTGTTTCTTGTTCTTTATTATTATTAGCTAATGTTTTCCTGTTTATATACTTTAGTTTTCTGTTTCTTAGCTTGACTAGAAGTGTTTCCACTGAAGCTTCATGTGTAAATGACAGCGACCAGAATCTTTTGTCTATCTTCGCTGTCAGTTAAGCTACGTGTAGTTCAGCTTGCCTGTTTTGAAATCCGCTGTAGTTTTTCTTTGGCTGTGGCAGGAGCAACTCCTCCTCAGGGTATAATTTAGCTCTCTTACCAGACTTTTAGGGTAAAAGCCCTCTGGCTCCGAGAGTCCCCACAGAAGATGCTTGGCCTGTCATCCTAACACACAATTAAAGAGATGAGTCGTGGTGAAAGGCATGGAAAAGAGATTGAGCTATTGTGTCCACACTGGGAAGAACAGATAAAGAGACTCGGTGACCTCATGTCTGTCCTCAAGGGATTGTCAGAAACTTTGTGAGCTTTATGGTAAGGCAGACAAAGGAGGGGGGTGGGACATGCACGGGCGACAGACAGACAGGTGGACAGACAGATGGGGAGATTGTTGAGCATCATCGAGTGTCTGCTTCGAAAGGAATGTTGAAGTTAGTGCCGTAGGCACCTGGGAGAGCAATGAGCTAGCTCATGGGTTGCAGCTGTCTGACTCTCGTGGGCAACTGTCCTCATGGTGCTAGTGGGAATCTGTCCTGCAGGGCTCATTGATGTTTGGGGAGAGTTTTGGGTCCCTTGTCATACACACTTTCATGTATGAGTTCTGTTACTCCCAGAATCCAACGTAACTGCTGCAGTGGGTGACTCAGTGTGTCAGGTTACTTCTCTTGTTGCTGTGACAACATTCTTCACAAAAGCAAGTCAAGGAAGAAAGGATTCATTGTGTCTCATGGTTTGAGGGTGTGACTATCATGGAGGGGCCGGCACACTGCATGCATAGTCAGGAAGCCATGCGAGTGGATGCCGATGCTTATCTTTTTCTTATTTATGTATATGAGCACTCTATTTGCATATATACCTGCACAACAGAAGAGAGCATCAGATCCCATTACAGATGGTTGTGAGCCACCATGTGGTTGCTGGGAATTGAACTCAGGACCCCTGGATGAGCAGCCAATGCTCTTAACCACTGAGCCATCTCTCTCTCTAACCCTGCTGGTGCTTTTCTTGTTTTCTCCTTTTTATTCAGTCTGGGACCCAGTCCACATTTAGGGTGAGTCTTCTCATCTCTATTAATCTAATCTACCAACTTCCTCATGGACATGCCAAGAGGTCGGGTCTCCTAGGTGGTTTTTATTTTTTTCCTAGGTGATTTTTAGGTGTTGTCAAGCTGGTAATTATTAACTGCCCTCAAGAAGAAAATGTGAGGCCAAAGCAGAGCTCCAGGTGCTAGGTGTGGCGGTGCACAGCTGTAGTTTCAGTATTTGGATGGCAGACACTACAAGTTCAAGGCCAGCCTGCTCTACAAAGCTAGTCATGGGTGAGCCAGGACTACTTAGCAAGATTCCACCACAACTGAAATAAAAACAAAAGTCAAAGCAGAGAGAGAGAGAGAGAGACAGAGAGACACAGAGAGAAAGAAAACAAGTGGAGTTTTAGTCCATTGACTTGTGCCCAACTTCAACTCTGCTACTAAAATGCAAATTATTATTATTAATTAATAATAATAATTATTATTATTTAACATTACTGTTGAATTTTGAGAGGGATCATTAAGAACTGTCCTCTCTTGCTGGAGCAAACTCAAAGTATTTGCAGCCCAATGAGGTTTAGAACCTCATTCAATTTCTGGAGTTTCTTTTCTTTTCTGTTTTGTTTTTTTGAAAACAAAAACAAAAACCTCTGAGTGGTGGCACATGCTGTTAATTCCAGTAGTTGGGTGGCAGAGGTAAATCTGTAAATTCTACGCCTGCCTCGTTTACAGAGTGAGTTTCAGGTCAGCCACAATGACACATGAGACTTTATCTCAAAAAGCAAAACAGAAAAAAAAATTTTTTTAAAGACTATTTTATTTTGTCTGTGTGAGTGTTTTGCCTGCATGTATGTATGTTTACCTAGTGTGTACCTGTTACCTGAGGATGTCAGACGAGGGCTTGGCTGAAACCCATCATGTGAGTGTTGGGACCCAAATCCTGGTCCTTTGTAAGAGCAACAAATGCTCTTAACCACTGAGCCATCTCTCTGGATCCTGGAGTTCCTTTTCTGTGTAGCTCCTTCCTCTTTGGGATTCTGACTCACTGTATCTGCCTTCTCAGACTTCCTGAAGTCTAGTTCCTTTCTTCTCCAGGCCTTGAGATAGTCATGGTCTGCTGAGAATAGTTCTCCCTTCCCCAGGTTCTAGAATCCAACTTAGTAGAAATGCGGGGCAGTCTGGTGACTCACACTTTATTTTTGTTTTCTCTGGGATCATGGACCCATACTGGCTTGTGTGGAGTGTGTAAGGACAGAAGTTAAATGTGATTTGTCCAGTTGGATTATGAAAGGCAGGAGAGAAGGAAGGAAGGAAGGAAGGAAGGAAGGAAGGAAGGAAGGAAGGAAGGAGAGAAAATGTTTTTAAATTGCATTTATTTTTATTTATATGATTCTGGTAGTTTGAATATGCTTGGCCTAGGGAGTGGCACTATTAGGAGGAGTAGGTGTCACTTTGTTGGAGGAAATGTGTCACCGTAGGGGTGGGCTTTAAGACCCTCATCCTAGCTGACTGGAAGCCAGTCTTCTAGCAGCCTTCAGACAAAGATATAGAACTCTCAGCTTCTCTTTCACTAGGCCTGCCTGGATGCTGCCATGTTCCCACCTTGATGATACTGGACTGAACCTCTGAACCTTTAAGCCAACTCCAATAAAATGCTGTCCTTATAAGAGTTGCCTTGGTCATGGTGTCTGTTGATAGCAGTAAAACTCTTAACTAAGATGACGATGGTGACAATAATATGTATGGGTGTTTTGCCTGCATTAATATCTGTGCACCATGTCCATGGCTGATATCCTGGGAGGCCAAAAGAGGGTATCACATCTCCTGGATTTGTGGATACATTTAAGAGCCATATAGACGCTGAGATTCAAACCTAGTTCTTCTGGAAGAGCAGCCAGGATTCTTAACCGATGGGCAATTGCTCTAGCCACTATATTTTCCATCACGTGTATGCATGTGTGTGTATGTTAGTGCACATGCATGTGCACATGGCCTTCAGAGGCTGGGGAACATGAGATTCCTTGGAGCTGGGGTCACAGGCAAGCTTGAGCCACTGTTGTGAGTACTAGAAATTGAAGTGGGGTTCGCAGGACGAGCAGCAAGTGCTTAGCCACTGAGCCATTTCCCCGGCCTCCTAAGTGGTTTTTAAAGTTCATGTTGGAAGCAGAATCCTCATCCGTACCTCGCGATTTCCATCCCTTCATCTTCTACTCCAGTGTTGCTCTCTTTTCCTGCTGCCTGCCAATCCAGACATGGAACTCTCAGCTCCCTCTCCATGTCTTCCTGCCTGCCACCATGCTTCCCACCATGCTGACAATGGACTAAACCTCTGAAATGCAAGCCAGTCCAATGAAGTGTTTTCCTTTATAAGAGCTGGCCACAATCATGGTGTCTTTCACAGCAATAGAAACCCTAACTCAGAGAGTGGAGACGGCATTAGCTGTCTGGGCACCCGGCATCCGCCATCCGGAAGCCGTGAGAGAGGCATGCTGGTGCTTGTTTTCTTCTCTTTAATCAGTTTGGGACCCAGTCCACACTGAAGGTGAGACTTCTCACCTCTCTTAATCCCGTCTACAAACTTCCCCATTGATGCGCCAAGAGGTGGGTTCTCCTAGGTGGTTTTTATTTTTTTCCTAGGTGACTTTAGGTGTTGTCAAGGTGACAATTGTTAGTCACCCTCAGGAAGGAAATGTGCGGCCAAAGCAGTGCTAGAGGTGCTAGGTGTGGCCGTGCGTGGCTGTAGTTTCAGTATTTGGAAGGCAGAGGGTCGCCACAAGTTCAAAGGCAGCTTGGTCTACAAACGTAGTAATTGGGTATAAAACTAGGAATTAAATGTAGGGGAAGAGGTTGGCCTTTCCCAGGAGGAGACTAAAAGTCTCTGAATTTTGGGCTGAGGGTTATTAGTGAGTTTAATTCAGCTTTTTTTCTCTTCTTCTTCAATGTGCCTCTGAGATCATCTCTCCAGGATAATGCTCTGCTCTGTCAAAACCCTTCCCAGGCTTGCAGATCTTCAGCCTCACCCTAAACCCTGTGTCTTCTCCCCTCTCGTATCTATGTGTGGAAATGTTCATAGGCCTTCGTCTGTCCTGGCATGGCCCTGGCTGAGTAGCCTCCCTCACAGGCTTGAGTTCAAAAAATCAGAAAGTTAGCCTTTTACAACCTCCTTCCTCTTCCTTACCATTCATCATCCCCCCCTCCTCCTCCCCCTCCTCCTCTTCCCCCTCCCCCTCCCCCCTCCTCCTAGTTGAGGTAGAGTCTTGCTATATAACACAAGGCAAACCTCTTTCTGTTCTCTCCCAAGTGCTGGAATTAAAAGCATGTGCCATTACCACACAGGATTTCAGTATACTTTACTTTAATTTGCATATGGTAACTGGATATGTTCATGGAGTGTGGTGTGACATTTTCATACAATGAACAATAATCCAGTCAGAATAACCAGCATCTCCATCAGATACCACGTTTGTTTGTGTTGGGAGCACTCAAAATCCTCTCTATTAGCTATTTTTGGGTAAAACATAACTCTTGGTCAATTCAATATTGCTAAGAGCAAGTGGCCAAAATTCTCATGTATTTTTACCCTTATTTAGATAAAGGTATGTACAACCCCGTCAGTTTTAAAAGTAGATGCATCCAAATTGTGCAAAGTATGTGAGCCAGGAAAGGAGTGACAAATATAGCAGCTTCTCTTGCCATTGCCTCAGACTAGAGATGCTGCGTGTCTCACGGGAAAGAGGATATATAAATGACAGGATGTCTGTAAAACAGCGCATTGTACAATGGTAACAAGATGATGGCGGCAGCCACGCCCCCGTGGCTAGACCTTGAGTGGAAGAAGACTGACTCCCAGAGTAGGTAACATCTTTCTAAAGTAAGGAAACAGATGACTGACCAGAAAAGAGTGGAGAGGGAGGAGACCCTGAGCAGCGGGGTGGGGGTGGAGAAGTGGGGGTGCGGGGTCTAGGGCTTCTGATGTGTGGGCAATGGTCTGGACACATGTTCTAGTCACATGGTGTTTGCAGTACAGTACAGATGTTACTCATCTTTCCCAGTGGTTTATGCATTCTTTGCTACTTTTCGCAACCCAGAAGCATTCTAGTGGGTCCCAGGTCAGCTAGGGGCACATTGTGAGAATCTGCCTCAAAACACAAAACAAGCCTAGGAGGTAGGGTGCACACATCTTTAATCCCAGCTCTGGGGAGGCAGAGGCAGAAGGATCTATGCGTTTGAGGCCAGCCTGGTCTACAGAGTAAGTTCCAGAACAGCCAAGGCTACACAGAGAAACCCTGTCTGGAAAAACCAAGACACACACACACACACACACACACACACACACACACACACACACACACACACTCCTAAAACCTAAAACCTAAAACCTTTAAGTCATTTTAGGGCGCTAGTAAATTAATTTGTATCTCTATAATATGCTACTTTTCTGTTACTATGTTAAATACCATTCCTACAGCTACAACTAGAAGGAAGGTTTATTTGGGCTTATGGCTCCTGAGAGATAAAAGTCTGTCAGGTAAGGAGGCATGGCAGCAGGAAGGCAGAGTGGTTAGAACAGGAAGCTGAGAAACCACATGTCAATCACAAACACAGAGCAGAGAGAGCAAAACAGAGGTGAGGGAGTTTACAAATTCTCAAAGCCTGGCCCCAGTGATAAACTTCCCCAAGCAAGACCCGGCCTCTTAAACTGTCCCAGACAGTATCACCAACCGCTCAGACAAGCCCCTGAGGGAGATTTCTCAATTAGACTTCTACACCTAACTAGTAGTAAGTAGCTTTTTCATATTTGCTTTTATCGACTTGGATCTTCTCCCTTCTGAAATGCCTTTTTAACTATTTTGTTCCTTTTTTTTTTTTAAACTGGGCTACCTGTGACCTTGATGGTTTTATGTGTGAAGAAATGTTCTCTCTCTCTAATGAATATACAAAATAAGTGTCCTTATGATCTCTCTCTCTTTTTTTTTATGTGCAGATTGTTTTGCCTGCATGTGTGTCTGTGTGACGATGTTAGATTCCCCTGGAACTGGAGTTACAGATGGTTTTGAGCTGCAATGTGTTGGGAATTGAACCTGGGTCCTTTGGAAGAGCAACCAGTGCTCTTAACCACTGGACCATCTCTCCAGCTCCATGTTGTTGTTGTTGTCATCATCATTATTATTATTATTATTATTATTATTATTATTATTGCAAATGAGATCGAATCTCAAGAATGCCAGGCTAGCTTCACACTTGGTATATAGCAAAGGATAAGCTGAAACTTCTGCTCCTTCTGCTTCCACATCCCTGGTTCTCTGGTGATGGAGTGACAGGTGTGCCACCACGCCCAGCATCTAAAATGTAGAGACTCAAAATACTTTTGCTTTCAAGGCAAACACTCTTCCAATTAAGCATCATCTCCAGCCCTTCATTGTGCTATCGTAACACAGGCATAACGTGTACTTTGCTCATATTTAATCCCCACTACTCCCCCTTGTTCGTCCCACCTCCCCCTCTTCCATTAGATGAGACCCCACCCCCACCCCTATAGCACTCTCCACTTTTAAGTCACTGGGTCTCACTGTGTAGCCTTTGGCTGGCCTAGAATTTACAGAGATCTGTCCACCTCTGCCTCCCTAGTGCAGGGTTTTTTATATATATGTATATATATATATATAAATACTTAGATTCCATATGTGAGAGAAAGCATATGATATTTATCTTTTTGGCATATTTCATTTAGCATGGTAATCACCATTTCTATCCATTTTCTTAATAATTACCCAATTTCACCTTTTTTTTTGTTTTGTTTTGTTTTTATTTTTTGTTTAGATAGACAGCATCTCTCTATGTAGCCATGACTAAAACTTGCTATGTAGACCAAGTAGACCTTGAACTTGGAGCAATCCTTCTGCCTCTGCATTCTCATGCTTGGACTATAGGCATAATCTGTAATATGGCCATGCCTTGTATAATACTAGTTTTTTTTTTTTTTTTTCGACAGGGTTTCTCTGTGTAGCCCTGGCTGTCAGTGTTTCTGCGTGGAAGAGGGGTGGGGGTGGGGGCATCCTGGGACTCGGAAGCCCAGGAACCGCACAGCTCTGAGAGGAATTCTCCTCAGCAGAGGCTTTGCAGCTCCCAGGGGAGGGGATTCCCAGCTGAGCTGAGGAGCCTTGGCCTGGCTCCTTCTCTTCGTTGCTTCTTTTCTTCTTGGCTTCTTCCAAGAACACAGGAAGCAAATCTCATGAAAGAGATGTATTGGAGGGTCAAGGGTGTGGAGGGACAAGTGCAGGGGTGGCTGCCCTCTGCTCCTGGGAGCAGACAGCAGGGAACTGGACAAAGGGGCAGTGCTTGTGTAGGAGAGGGGGTGGAGCTTCTCACACAGGGATATCCAGAGTGAGGATTGGTGGGATTTCAAGTCCTGAGCTTGGAAGGGGATCAGAGATTGGTGGATTTTCCTGTTCAGGGGATTTATGGGTTTCCTGCTTAGCGATTGGTGGTGGTGGGGTTGTGAAAAGCTCAAGGATTGGTGAGTTTTCCTGCTCAGGGATTGTTGGCTTTTTTTCTCCCCCTTTCCCTGCACCAGGCCCATGGGTTGGAAGCTTTTCCTGGCTGAGGCGCTATCTCTGTGGGGCTGCTGCGGGGAGGGGAGGCTGGAGAGGAGGTACTGCCACTGTGGACAGCTCTTGAGGGGCGGCTCCCTCTGTGGTGGGAAAGGGGGTTCGCCACCATGGACAGCTCCTGCAGCTTCAGGCTGAGCTGCAGGCTGAGATGTTGTGGTGTTGCCATTTCTACAGGAGCAGCCATTTTGGACAGCTCCTGTGGGACATTTTACTCCAGAAGTCATAGGCTGGGATGGGAAGGAGGGGCCTGCTGCCGCTTTGACAGATTTTTGTGATGCAATGACTTTTGTGCCACCCAGGGACTACATACACTAGCTGTCCTGGAATTGTAGACCAGGTTGGTTTAGAGATCTGCCTGCCTTTGCCTCCCAAGTGCTGGGATTAAAGGGCATGTGCCACCACCACCTGGCAAATTCTGCTATTCTTTATGACTAAATAAAAACTATTATGTATGTCTGTGTGTAACTCACATTCTTTTTTTAAAAGAAGATTTATTTATTTATTTTATGTATATAAATACACTGTTTCGATGTCTTCAGACACATCAGAAGAGGACATCAGATCCCGTTATAGATGATTGTGAGCCAACCATGTGGTTGCTGGAAATTGCTTTTAACCTCTGAGTCCTCTCTCCAGCCCATAACTCACATTCTTTATCTATGCATCTGTAATCTGGTTCCACATATTAGCTGTTTTGAATAGTGAAGCATTAACCATTGATGCACAGGTATCTTTGTGCTATATTCATATGCTGGCTAGTTTTATGTCAACTTGTCAACAAGCTGAAGTCATCTGATAGGAGGGAACCTAAACTGATCAAAGATGGGGCTGTAGGGAAGCCTGCAGAACATCTTTATTAGTGATTGATGTAGGAGGGTTCAGCCCATTGTGTGGAGGTGCTACCCATGGATGGTGGTCCTAGGTGCTATAAGAAAGCAAGCTGAGCAAGCCATGAGGAGCAAGCCAGTAAGCAGCACTCCTTCATGGTCTCTGTATCCGCTCCTGCTTCCAGATTTCTGCAAGGTTTGAATTCCCTCTGTGCCTTCCCTTAAAGATGGTGACTCAAGAAACATAAGCCGAATAAACCCTTTTCTCCCCAAGCTGTTTTGATTATGGTGTTTCATCATGGCAGTAATTACTTTAACTAAGAGAAGTTGATTTAGAGCCCAATAGATACATTCTCATGAGTGGCCTAGCTGGCGTAAGATAGTTCTACTTTTAGATTGTTGAGTAATCTGCTATCTATATTCTTGCCAAGTACATGAAAAGCTCTTACATCCTTGACAGTATATTTTTCCTGTGCTGGGATATGAACCTAGGATCTCATGCATGCTAGGCAATTGCTCTACCACTGGATTATATTCTCAGCCCATTTGAAAGTATTTTTCCCCCTGATGATAGCCATTCTGACAAGGGTAAAGTAGAATCTCAATGTCACTTTGATTTCCAATGCCCCGAGGACTGAGGAGATTGGACATTTTTTTTCATGTATTTGCAGGCCATTTGTATTTCTCGTGAACCCATTTATTGATGAATATTTTTTTATAGTTTAAAGGACATATTTATCAGGAGATTAAGAGGTGCATATCCATGGACTATAGTTCATAGCTGACACTTTTGTCACAGTCAAGCAGAAATGTAGCCAGCGCCAACCTATTTTGTAGACACTCTTGTTCTGTTGTTCAGAAAAACGTTTGCACCACAAGACTTGGACTTGGGTTTCAGGATCTTCTCTTCCATGTCATAGCTCCATCCATTTTTTTTTCCTGCAAGGACAATTGCATCTTCTTTGGTACTGAAGGTCAGAACCATGTTGGAGAGGGGATCAGCTGTTGATGCCCAACCCATCCAAGGATTTTTCCCATTTCTCCCTGGTATCAAACACCATCTTCCATGCTTTGTGTTGCTTACTCCAGGCTGCATGTTATTGTGAGCAAGAACAAAGAGGCTGATCTTTCTGGTTTTGATGTGCTCTCGAGGAACACCAGTTAGAGTAGTGATATCCAATTTCTCATCAACTGTTACGAGCTGTGTGTCCCCAGTTTGATCCTGTGCCAGCTTCCATGTGGATGCTCAACAGCCTGGATGGAACTCTGAGGACAGAAATGGCAGGTGTAGCCACTGCTCTTTGCCCCGACAACACCTGTCTTAGTGACACGGACATTGAGACCACCGCCATCTCCCTGTGGACAAACACCGATGAATAATTTTTTTATGCCTAATTTTTATTTTATTTTATTTTTACATAGTCTAAATATTATTAGTCATGTCAGACAGCAGCTCTGTTTCCTGTTGCTGTGAGAGCATACTCTGAGAAATAGGCGAGAAAACAATTCTTTTTTTCTCTCACAGTGCCAGCTTACAGATACACGTCACAGCAGCAGGGGCTTGAGAGAACTGGTGACCTCCCATTCATAGTTAAGAAGCAGAGAGGAGAAGCTTAGTGCAGATATGTTTATGTTCAATCCCTCATGCAGTTTTGGACCCCCTGTCTGGTGCCACCTGCAGTAGGCACTTCCTACTTCAATTCATGTCATCAAGATAATTCCTGACAGGCACACCCACAGTAGCAGTCCTTCATTAAGACTCTTTTCTCAGGTGACTCGAGGTTATGTCAAGTTGACAGCTAGAGCTAACCATCACAAATGGATAGCTGGAAGTCTTTCCTCTCATTCTGTAGCCCGTGTTCCTTCTTATCAGAACTGCTTTAAATACCTGGATTCTTGTGTGGGTCCATATGAATTTAATTTTTTTTTCCTTTTCAAGGAAGGATGCCATTAGACTTTATTTTTATTTTTCTCTTACTTTTTAAAAAATTATATTTTTAGACAGAATTTCATGTAGTCCAAGATGGATTTGAACTCACCGTATAGCCAAGGATAACCTTAAGATGACTCTATCCCCTGAGTGCTGAGATTGAAAGCATGCACCACCAAGCCCAGTGTACTGACTAGTTTTGTGTCAACTTTGACACAGCTGGAGTTACCACAGAGAAAGGAGCTTCAGTTGAGGAAATGCCTCCATGAGATACATTTTCTCAATTAGTGATCAAGGGGGACGGGCCCCTTGTGGGTGGGACCATCTCTGGGCTGGTAGTCTTGGTTCTATAAGAGAGCAGGCTGAGCAAGCCAGGGGAGGCAAGCCAGTAAAGAACATCCCTCCATGGCCTCTGCATCAGCTCCTGCTTCCTGACCTGCTTGAGTTCCAGTCCTGACTTCCTTTGGTGATGAACAGCAGTATGGAAGTGTAAGCTGAATAAACCCTTTCCTCCCCAACTTGCTTCTTGGTCATGATGTTTGTGCAGGAATAGAGACCCTGACTAAGACACCCAGTTTACACAGTTTTGGAGACTGGGCCCAGGAGTGTGTGCATTTCAGATAAGCACTCTGTGACCTGAGCTCACCCCAGCTCCTTCTATATCGCTTCTGATGATACAGTAACTTTCACGATATCCATCCAGCTGGTTCATAAGTAGATACAGACACTTCCGGTTTTTTTGTGTGTGTCCTGTTTGATGTCTTTTGTCAATCGTTTAAAGTTTTCATTTAGAGGCTAGTCCTCCCCTTAGGCAGGCTAATTCTCAGGCATTTCTTCTTGAGGCTTTTGTGAATAGAATGGCTTTTCTGGTTTTTGGGTTTGGTTTGGTTTGGTTTGTAGTTTTTTGAGACAAGGTCTCTACGTAGCCCCACCGATCCTGAAACTTTCTATATAGACAAAGACCCTCCTGCCTCTGCCATTCTAGTGCTGGGACAAAGGTGTGTGCCACTATGCCAGGCTTATGCTCACACTTGTGACTGGGGGCCTTTCTTTGTCATGTTTAGGATTCCTTTGAATGTTTTCTGCAGAGCTGGATGAGTGATCACAAATCGTTTCAGTTAGTGGTTATCTTGGGTGGTTTTTATTTGCCCATCAATTTTACAACATACTTCTGCCAGACATAGCAACACTGTGGGTGCAGTTATTTAGTGTCAGGGCATGGATCACCCCATTCCAGGAGTTCCTGCATGCGAGAAGTCTAATGTTACTCTTCGGAGTTTGCTTCTGTAAGGTTGTTGGCCTTATTTATTTATTTATTTATTTATTGGTTTTTCAAGACAGGGTTTCTCTGTATAGCCCTGGCTGTCCTGGAACTCAGAAATCTGCCTGCCTCTGCCTCCCAAGTACTGGGATTAAGGGCGTGTGCCACCATGCCCGGCTCTGTTTTATATTTTTAATCGTGTGTTTTTAAGTCATATCACTAAATATAAAGTAATTTTTAATGATAAAGTTGTAGATAAAGTTCTCTTCTGTTTGTATTTGGAACACTGGTGTCTCTTGTGTTTGAACATCCATATCTTTCCCCAAGTTTGAATTCTTTTTCTGCTATACTTTCTCTAGTTATCTGTGTCTCTGGTTTGTATCCCAGCACCTCTTGTACCCGATGGGTTCTTAAGTTTAGTCTTTTGATCATGTCCTCAGGGTTTTTGTTTTGTTTTGGTTTGGGTTTTGTTTTGTTTTCTTTTGTTTTTTAAAGATTTATTTATTTTATACATATGAGTACACCACCATTGCTCTCTTCAGACACACCAGAAGAGGGCATCAGACCATATTACAGATGGTTGTGAGCCACCATGTGGTTGCTGGGAATTGAACTCAGGACCTCTGGAAGAGCAGTCGGTGCTCTTAACTGCTGAGCCATCTCTCCAGTCTGTCCTCAGGGGTTTGAAAGACATGTTCATACTTGTTTACTTTTCCCCGTGCTTTGTCTCAATGTAGTATTTTCTCCATTTTATCCTCCAGCTCGAATCTGTGGTCCTCTACTTTGTCTATCCCACTGGTGATGCTGGCCCCTGCTTGGTCTATCCCACTGGTGATGCTGGCCCCTGCTTGGTCTATCCCACTGGTGATGCTGGCCCCTGCTTGGTCTATCCCACTGGTGATGCTGGCCCCTGCTTGGTCTAGCCCACTGGTGATGCTGGCCTCTGCTTGGTCTAGCCCACTGGTGATGCTGGCCTCTGCTTGGTCTAGCCCACTGGTGATGCTGGCCTCTGCTTGGTCTATGTCTTAGTCAGGGTTTCTATTCCTGCACAAACATCATGACCAAGAAGCAAGTTGGGGAGGAAAGGGTTTATTCAGCTTACAATTCCATACTGCTGTTTATCACCAAGGAAGTCAGGACTGGAACTCAAACAGGTCAGGAAGTAGGAGCTGATGCAGAGGCCATGGAGGGATGTTCTTTACTGGCTTGCTTCCCTGGCTTGCTCAGCCTGCTCTCTTATAGAACCAAGATTACCAGCCCAGAGATGGTCCCACCTACAAGGGGCCTTTCCCCCTTGATCACTAATTGAGAAAATGCCTTACAGCTGGATCTCATGGAGGCATTTCCTCAACTGAAGCTCCTTTCTCTGTGATAACTAAAGCTGTGTCAAGTTGACACAAAACTAGCCAGTACAGTCTAGCTCACTGGTGCCTCTGCTTGGTGTGCCCACTGGTGATGCTGGCCTCTGCTTGGTCTAGCCTACTGGTGCTGCTTGCCACTTTGCTTTTACTTGATAAAGGTTTTCTCTCCCCAAACGTTATTCTTTTCAAGATATAAATTTTCTTGCAATATTTTGTTCATGCCACCGAAATTCTCATCCATGTTGCTGACTTTATCATCTTCTTTATTGACTTCCTTACTTCATTTAATTGTATTCTGTTTGCTTTTTGACCACCCTTGGACTCCTTATGTAGTCAAGGGTGACACTGGATTTATGGTTCTCCTGCTGTCACCCTCTGAGTCCTAGACTATAGGCATATAATACATCATAAGCTTTTTAAAAATGACTTATTTTTATTTTATGTGCATTGGTGTTTTGCTTGCATTTAGGTCTGTCTGTGTGAGGGTGTCAGATCTCCTGCAACTGGAGTTATAGACAGTTGTGGGTGCTAGGAATTGAATCCAAGTCCTCTGGAAGAGCAGCCGTTAACCACTGAGCTGCCTCTCCAGCTCCATGCACACTTTTTAAAAATTTTAAAAAATTTTTTCTATTTTTTGGTAGTGCTGAGGATTGAAAACTAGAGCCTTGTGCACAGTAGGCAAGCATTTAACCAACTGAGCCTCATTCCAAGCTGTCAACTGGGTGCTTTAATCATCTTTGAGGTCATCGATCATTTTGGAAACTAGTCGTTTTTGTTGCTGTGGGTGTTTTGAGGTTAGATCTCACTAGGTAGTAACAATTGCTCTGCTTTCAGGCTCCCCAAGTGCTGGGATTAGACAACTTGACTGCTGAGGGTTTTGTATGGCGAGTCTACACTTTTCATTATCTTTGCATTCACGCTGTGGCAGATTTCAGACCTATACACTGCTTCCACACCAGCATGCAGCTTTCCATTAAAAACAAATCTGAAACATGACTCACCAGTTAAGTCAAAACGACATTCTCACAGTGTGATTGCAGGAAGACAGAACCAAACCATCCTGGCATGTTCAGGGTTGCATAAGATGGATGAAAATAAAAATCATAGGCTAGAGTTCAACACACACAAAAATTTTAAATTGTTGTTCTGGATGCAATGTAAAACATTTTTGAACCAGATAAGAATATGGCCATTAAAGGGAAAATGAAACCAAATCACAACATGAAAAAACCTGGAAAAAAAAAAAAAGATGCAGCTAAGTTTAGCGTCCCTCAGAGTTGGATTTTGTTCTTCTCCTGGTTTCCGGGGGCAGTGGAGCAGAGGGAATAGCAGTTGGATTTCTTAGTAAATTTGCTTGATACAGGTTCACATGTAGCCTGGGTTGTCCTTAAATTTAATATGTAACCAAGGATACGCTTTAATACCTGATCCTCCTGCCTCCACCTCTGGAGTACCAGCACATGCTTAGCTTGTTAAATATAGATGTTTTTACTGTGTAAGAGGGTGTGTAAGTGTTCATGGTCAAGTGTGAGCATGTGTGTGTGCCTGTGTATAGAGGCCAGAAGACAAGTTCAGGCGCCATCCCCAGGAACACTGTCTGCCTCCCTGGAGACAGGGTCTCTCATTGCCCTGGGGCTCATCAATTAGGTTAGACTGGCTGGCTAAGGAGCCCCAGGGAAACTCCTGTCTCCATCTTTCCAGCACTGGGATTTCAAAGGTACCAGCACACTAACTCTGAGGGCTAATTTTAGTTGTCAACTTGACTACATCTAGACTCAATAAAACCCAAGCTGGGCACACCTGTGCAGCGCGCGCTCTCTCTCTCTCTCTCCCTCTTTCCTTCTCCCTCCCTCCCTCCCCCTCACCCCCTTGGGATCTTGAGGCTGGGTCTCACTATGTATCCCTGGCTCTTCTGGAACTCTGTAGACCAGGCTGGCCTCAAACTCACAGAGATCTGCCTGCCTCTGCCCACTAAGTGCTGTGATTAAAGGTGTGTGCCATTACCACCTAGCAATGAAGGATTTCTTAATCAGATTATTTGAAGCAGGAAAATCCATCTGAAATCTGGGCCACATCCTCTGGTGGCAGCTCACATACAAGAAGGACATGGAAGATAGAAGCTTGCTTTTGGCTTGCATGCCCTCACTTTCTCTGGCAAGTTCATCTATCTTGTTTCTGTGGCCAGTATTATGATCCAGATTCTTTAGGATCCCCATATAGACTGAAAACCTGCAACTCTCCAGGAATCCACCAGAACTCTAGTGCTGCTTGGGGAAGCTGACACACTCAGCTTTGTGGACAAACAACCATGGAACTCTATGCCTTTCCATAGTCAGGCAGCCATTGCTAGACTACCCAGACCACCTTTTATGAAATAGCCTAATAGTGTGTGTGTGTGTGTGTGTGTGTGTATACACATATATTTTTTCACATATATTCTATATATAGAAATATCATTGTATTAGTTATGTTTCTTAAAGGAACAGAACTGATTGGGTGAAAAAATATATATGAATGAGTTTATGGTTTCTTGGGGATTGAACACTGTCCTTATGAATGATTCAAAGCAAAAGGTTTTACTAACTGAGCCATTTCTACAGCCCTGATTATTTTTATGAGTGTTTTGACACAAGTGTTGACTTGACCTATGGAATGGAATCCCAGTCCGGAGGAGGCAGAGGTTGGTGTTTTAAGAATTCTGGGTCATCTTGGGGAGTGATGAGACTTTGTCACATGCAAAAGTTTTGGAAGGGACTGGGAATATAATAGTTGCTATTATACAAGTGCTTGCTCTTGTATGCATGGTATCATGGTCTGGCTACTCAGACAGACAGACAGACAGACCGGCAGACAGACACACACACCACAGAGAGAGAGAGAAAGAGAATGGAGGAGTTGGTAAAGGTATTTTGAGCTGACAGTTGTAAAGACATTAAAATAAACGATATTAAAGAAAGCTGGCGGTAAAGGCTCTTCATGGGCCCCCTTGTCACCATGTATGCTGGTTCCTTGTCTTAGACCTGGCCAAGCCATCCTCCTCCCATGTCTCCTGACCCCGAGTTCCTCTTCACTGGTGTTGGAACTTGTGTCTGCCTCATGCCTGTCCAGTTTCTCTTGGAACTATGTCAGGTCCTCATAAAGCATTAAAGGGTGTGGGTGGTATTTTTGGACGCCCTGAGATTCAACTCTTCCTAGGCTATTACTAGGCTCCCAAAGCCTGAGGCAGTGTCTGGATAGGTGCTGTCCAGCAGAACTTGGAGTGATAGTGGACAGTCTGTGTCTACATTATCTATGGTAATAGCCATTGGCCACAGGTGACTTTGAGTACCTGAAATGTGGCCAAAGTTGCTAACTGAAATCTTTGAGACAGGGTTTCTCTGTTGTAAGAAGCCTGGCTGTCCTAGACTTGCTTTGTGAACCAGGCTGGCCTGGAACGCACAGAGATCTAAGTGCCTCTGCCTCCTGAGTGCTGGGATTAGGGAACTGCACCATCTTGTCCGGCTGAATGGTTTGCCCGAGCTTTTGTCCCCGCCGGCAAGAACACACTCGGGACAACTGGAATCTTCTGCGGCAAAAGCTTTATTGCTTACTTCTCAGGAGGGAAGACCCCGAACCCAGAAAATGACGCTGCTTATATAACCCACAGAGTGACGTTTCAGCACCTGATGTGGCGTGACAGCTCCTGATTCGTTGCTCGCCCATCACCCCATTACTACACCCGGAGAATGGGCAGTGACTAGGAGTGAGTTCACTCTCGCACCTGCGTACAAGGCTTGTTTACTAGTTAGGCACAGCGGAGGCCAGCGCCATCTTATAATGGCAATTGCTCGCAGCTCGCGATTGTTCGCAGCATGGCTCTCCACAATTAGCATACAAAGTACTGAGTTTTATTCTGTCATTTTTACTTGTAAAGTAATTATATTGTTTTCATTTGGTTGCCCCACATCCTTGCGTGTATTCCCCATTACCTTCCCCTCTGCTTTTTTTTTTCTTTTTTTTTTTTGGTTTTTTGAGACAGGGTTTCTCTGTGTAGTCCTGGCTGTCCTGGAACTCACTCTGTAGACCAGGCTGGCCTCGAACTCAGAAATCTACCTGCCTCTGCCTACTAAGTGCTGGGATTAAAGGCGTGTGCCAACCGCACCCAGCAGAGTAATTAATTTCTACTGTTCACTTGTGTTATGCCTGGCAGTAATCTCTACTGCTCTTCTGAAACTCCTAAGTGACCAAGAGTATCATGGGACTGTTCTCTCTGTAAAGGTCTTTTCTCCTGGGAGCAGATACAGGAAGGAGCAAGCACCTTGCTTCAGCTCCCAAGTACCTGAAAGACTTGCAAAGATCAGTAGGGTAACAGACCACACTGGGGCACTTACCATGCTGCCTCTTCATGAGTTTGCCTCGGGTGGGGGTGGGGCACTCCACTCTGTCACAGGGACACCCATAAGGTTTGTCACCCCACCTGAAGATGCATCTGTACTGTTGCAGTCTGGGGTTTTCACAGTAAAGCTACTTTCATTATGTATGGCATGGCAATTGTGAAGCCAAGGGGCTGTGGTCACCAACAGAATCTCTTGGCTGGAAGTCATGGTGATGAAGTTGATACAAGCGGTGAGAGCTGGGTCTATGGCAGCGGTATTGGCATGGTTGACCCTCAGCTGACATTTCAGCCATGTTTGGCTTTGGCTTTCCTGTGCTCTCAGGTGAGAGAGCAGAGGAAGCGGCAGGTTTGCTAGGAAGGCAGGATGCCAGCGATGAGATTTTGGAGTCACCCCATCCTGCAGATACCATCAGTAAACTCTTAGGCTTTTCAGGCTGAGCTTGGTATGATAGAATCATTCCCTTGGTCTGTTGGTGTGCTACCTCAGGCAAATGGCTCCCTCAGGCAAACGGCTCCCTCAGGGAAACAGCTCTCTCTTTGCTTTCCCCAAGGAAAGGTAACTTAATGGGTGTAAACAGGTTTGCCATTTTTCCTTCTTGCATTTTTGTCATCATGGTATTAGATTGAATAAAATAAAGGCAGCTTTAGAAATGCATTTTAATTACATTGTTATGTGACACTATTTGATGTTTTCAGACAGGAAAAAAAAATGTTTGCTATCATTATGAACCACCTGCTTCAACATAGAGGCAACGTATCTGCACAGGAAGAAAAAAAAAGTACGAAGACGTGATCAATTGTAGAAACACTGAGAAACAGCAGACATTTTATTTTGCGTATGTACTGCAGTGGAGTGTACGGTTCTGCCACATTCTTGATTTGGGTCTCTATATTATTTTTCAATTTAAATTTAAAACATTTTTACATCCTTTAAAAAAATGAATTATGGGGCAAGCAAGCTGGCTCAGTGGGAGCTTGCTGCCAAGCCTGACAACCTAAATTCAATCCTCAGACCCTGCAGTGGTGGAGGAGAGAGCCAACTCCAGAATGCTGCTCTCTGACTTCTCTGTATTCATTATGGCATGCAAGAGTGTACAGAAATAAGATATATATATATATATATAATTTAAAGTGTAACTTTTAAGATTCCACATGATTTTCCCCAGACCATTGGAATATTACAGTTTCAAGTAACAACAATAAATAAAAATAAAAACATTGCAGACTAAATCTATTGATAAGCACACATTGAGCACATTTAATTGCCACAGTCATCAGCAAGTTCTGAGGTCACCTCCTCAGCTCAGAACTCAGTAAGAAGGTGTCACTGAGTGAGCTCTGGGATTTCCCTGTTATCCACAATGAGGGTATGGATAATCCCTTCTCTCTTCTTCCCGCTGCTCACGGCTTTTATGTAACAGCCGTGGTTCCCAACGCTGAAGTGCGTCTCAGTCCCGTCATCTACAAACTCGCCCTAGGACAGCGAAGGAGGAAGTTGTCAGGGCGCAGAAAGCTCTTTGTCCGAGCCGTGCCGTGACGTCATCTTAAAGCACTAGTGGTATAACACAATGGTTCATGGGTAAAATGTGAAGCACTGCAGACTCAGAGTTTAAAGTTTGTGTATACATACTTTGACGCTTCCTTACAAATTAAGTTTCTTTCCTCATGTTCAGTAACTGTCTTGATTTTTGAAACAGGGTTTTGCCGTGTAGCACAGGCTGACCTTCATCTCTGCTCCTCTCGCCTCTGCTTTCTTTCTTATTTACTGTTTTTTTTTTTACTTATTTACCATTTTTAATGGTTTATTTATCTATTGTATATGAGTGCTCTATCTGCATATATACCTCATGCCAGAAGAGGGCATTAGATCACATTATAGATGGTCATGAGCCACCATATCAATGCTGGGAATTGAACTCAGGACCTCTGGAAGAGCAGGCAGTTTCTCTTAACTGGTGAGCCATCTGTTCAGCTACACCTCTGCTTTCTTAATTTCATCTTTACGATGACCATGGTAGAAGTACTCTTTTTTTTTTTTTTTTTTTTTTTTTTTTTTGGTTTTTCAAGACAGGGTTTCTCTGTGTAGCCCTGGCTGTCCTAGAACTCACTCTGTAGCCCTGGCTGGCCTCGAACTCAGAAATCCGCCTGCCTCTGCCTCCCAAGTGCTGGGAATAAAGTCGTGCACCACCATGCCTGGCCATAAAGTAGTTTATAATAGCATACACTTAGCAACTAAAACTAGACGCCACTAGCTCTATTGAGCCCTTGATATGTGTCTCCTTAGAAATGAAATTTACATCCTATGTTTAAAATATCTGCTCTGCAACCTTGTGTGGACCTGCTAATACTGTACATAACTCACTGTTAACTTCTGCTATTGATCGCATGATAAACTATAACTCCTTCCTTCTGATTTTTTGAAATACGGTCTTATTCTGTAGCCCAGGCAGTAATCCCCCTGCTCCACGTACTCCAGCATTCTCCCAACCAAATTGTGGGATTAGAGATATGAGCCTCCCTCCTTGGCTTAACAGTCTTGATAAACTGATTTAAATTAAGCATATTAAAATTAATAAACTTTAATTTTTTAGCATGGTTCACACTCTATTTCTGCTGAACAGCACTCATCTACAGAAAGAAAATGAAAACGGAAAATCCCAGAGGAAGAAGAGCCTTGAGCAGAGGTTCTTAACCTGTGGGTCTCGACCCCCTTTGGAGGTTGAACAACCTTTCATAGGGGTCGCCTAAGACCATCAGGAAGCACAGACACTTACATTATTACTCACAACAGTAGCAACATTACAGTGGTGGAGCAGCAACCAAACCAATTTTATGGTTAGGGGGTCACCATGACATAAGGAACTGTATTAAAGGGTCACAAAATTAGGAAGATTGAAAAGGCCTTAGAGGGTAGGGAAAAAACTATGTCAGAAAACAAGAAAACCGAGATGCTTCCAGGGGAAGCATGGGGGAGAAGGGCCACTAGGCCTGGCGCTAGGCCCACAGGTACCTGACCACATGCATGGTACGAACTGCTCTTCTACACTGGCCATGCGGGCCTGAAGAGCTCTGTGGACCTCGGCAGGAACAGAGCGTCTATGAGCGGCAGCTTTAGTCATTCCTATAGACATTTCGCTCGAGGCCACATGAGCCATGGACAGCTGAGCCATGGACAGCTGAGCGGAGGACAGTGGAGCCTGGCTGGCTTCCATGAGTGAGGGGCCTCCTTTCTCCTACCTTGACAACACTCCTCTACAAATTCCATTAGTCTCCTGGCCTGTGTGTCTACCTCCACGTCATCTGACTCTGGGTTCATTACTGCTTCTTTAACAAAAAAGAAAGAGAGAAAGAGCGAGAGAGTGATGCTCAAATCTGTGAGTTTGAGGCCAGCCTGGTCTACAGAGTGAGTTCTAGATCAGCTGGACCTACACAGAGATACCTCACCTCAAAAACAAACAAAAATAATAATAAAAAAAGTAAAAGCAAAACCATCCCATTTTTAGGAACATACCATGTGCTTTGAGAATAGGAGCCACACCTTCCTACCTACATGTGAGCTGAGGTTAGCAGCATTGCAGCTTAGAGGATGGGAAGCTAGAATTTGCATATCGTCAGAATGGGGGTGGGGTGGGGTGGGGTGGGGGTGGGACATGAGATTCCTAGAGGAACAAACAGGATTGGAGGAGGAACTGTTAAATGTGAGCACTTCTCAGTATGAAAGCCTAGCAGGAAGAGGCAAGGTAGTGTATGTGACTGTGCCAGCTCAACCTGCAGATTGATTGCAAACTTTCACTGCCCCAGGGACTGTCTGGCGAAGATTTTCAGAACTCGGTGTAAAAAAATTATTACTGGGGCTGGAAAGATGGCTCAGCGGTTAAGAGCACTGACTGCTCTTCCAGAGGTCCTGAGTTCAATTCCCAGCAACCACCTGGTGGCTCACAACCATCTGTAATGGGATCTGATGCCCTCTTCTGGTGTGTCTGAAGACAGCTACAGTGTACTCATATACATTAGATAAATAAATAAATAAATAAATCTTTAAAAAATATTATTGCTATGCCTTTTGGTTTGCTCTGATCCCCTTGGTTAACTTTTAAAGTCGACAGAACTAGAACTTGGTTGTGGTAGTTCAACACTTGCAACCCCAATGTTGAGGAGGCTGAGGTAAGAGGATCGAGTTTGAGGTTAGCTCCAAAAAAAAAAAAGAGAAAGTACTAAAATAAGGAAATGCAGTAACATTCGGTCACTTATACACACGCCGCACTAGGAATCATGAATGACAGGAATAACAATAAATAACTTACCACCGACTCTACTATTTTACCATTACACCATACATCCATAGTGGGTTTTTCTGTAAAAGCAACAATATTGAAGCATTATAATTCTATATTCAAAGTTAACGTTTTACGTGTGTTTTAATTTGTATGTGTCGGAGTGTTTGGCTTGCATATATGTCTGTGTACTACGTGTGTGCCAGGTGCCCACAGAGGCCAGAGAGGGTGCCAGATTCCCCTGGAACAACATCAAATAAGAAAAACCTGGGCATGATGCCACATACCTGTAACTCCAGCACTCAGGAGGCAGAGGCTGGAGGATGGCTGGAGACAGGCCTTGGCAGTCCTAGAATCCCCTATGTAGGCCAGGCTGGCCTCAAACTGACAGAGATCCTCCCGCCTCTGCCTCCTGAGTGCTGGGATTAAAACATGCCTTTAAAAAAAAGATTCATTAAAAAACTTTTATTATGCATATTTGTCTGCATGTGTTTGTGGGTATGTGCACATAGTGCAAGTGTGCCCAAGGAAGCCAGCTGAGGCTGGCAGGTCTCTAGAGCTAGAGGTACATACAGGTGGTTGTGAGCTGCCAGCTATGGATGCCGGGATCTGTGCTCTGAAAGAGCAGTGTGTGCTCTGAACTGATGAGCCATTTCTCCAGCCTCCATTCCTGCTGTTCTCTTGTTCCCTTGCCTGCTGCCCCTGCCTTGTAGCTTTGAGATGGTTCACTATTGTATTATAATGACTGAAACTGGCTCTTGTCCGTAGAAATGCAAATCAGTGAATCTCATTTGGAGGTAGGTTAAGTCTCTGCTGACATCAAAAAGTTTTCTATTGATTTGCAAATCCACTTCAGCATTTTTGGGCACCCAAGTATACATGTACAAATATAATTGCATGTGCACATATGTATGTAGGTATAATTGCCTATGTTTATACATTGGGGGTTGTTTTTTTTGGGGGGAGGGAGTATTGCTTTTGCTTTCATCTGGTCCTGGGGACAAACCCAGGGCCTTGCACCTTGCATATGCCTGCCAGGTGCTGTACCCCTGGCTACATCTTCAACTCTATGCTTTGTTTTGAAATTCCCCTTTGAGCTGGTCCTTAATATCCTTCCTTGTTAAACAATGAGTGAAATAAAACTTTTCATGTTTATTGTTCTCCTGACAAACAAAACCAACCAAAAGTCTTGAGGGGTGAGTGATGGCCTTGCTCACAGAGCTGCGTGAGAAACAGACGGTGCTTGCGATCTCTGTCTTATTCAAATCTTCCACTTACCTCTATGGAGGGAATAATTAAACAGCCACTATAAACTCTAATATGGCCTGCACACGCTCAAGCTAGATGGGGTTACAGAAGGGCAAGTGGAATACAGTCTCCCATCCCTAACCGAGAAACAACCTCCCACCGACAGCTGCTTGCAAAGAAAAATACCAGTTTTCTCCAAAGGAGTTTCCCTGGGTATACAAACCACACTAAGGGTAGCCTCACACCCAGCAGATGACCGACATAAAATACACTCAGTGGTGTTTTTGTAGATTATTGTTTTCTTTCTCGTATTGCTTTTTCTAGGCTTTAAAAAAGAATCTTGCTGGTCTTTTGCTTGTATGTTATCATTTCCAATTTTGTGTGCTTATTGATTGTGTTGATGTGTATATCTCTCTGTGTGTTTCTTGTGATCCTTCCAAATTTTAAATTCTGTTTTCTAAAGAGATGGAGAAAGAAAGCATGAAGTTTGGATCCGTAGGGCCTTGGGGGAGGATCTGGGAGAAGATGGGGGAGGGGAGGCCACAATCCTAATATACTGCAGAATATAGCATATGTATTTTCAATATATATAAAAAAAATCTAAATCATTCCACAGGTACAGTCCCAACTTACCCAAAACAATTCTAAAGTCTTTGTCATCCAAGTGCAATACCCAGGTGTTGGTAGTTTTAGATCTGTTCTCCACGAATTTCCTGAAGCTTTTCCCATCAATTTCCAGAGTGTAACTAAAACCACAACCTTTGCCAGAAAGTATACGTATGATAGCTTTGTTTTTTGCAGCTCCAACACAGAAGGTTTCTTTGCCCACTAAAGGGAACATCCACTCTTTTCTTATCACTTCCTAGATGATGGAATAGAACAGATTAAAACATGCAAATGAAGGGAATTTTAATATTTAACATTTAAGAAATGATAAAATCTTCAAGGTTAGCTGGGCGTGGTGGCACACGCCTTTAATCCCAGCACTTGGGAGGCAGAGGCAGGTGGATTTCTGAGTTCGAGGTCAGCGTGGTCTACAGAGTGAGATCCAGGACAGCCAGGGCTATACAGAGAAACCCTGTCTCAAAAAAACAAACAAACAAACAAAAAAAAAAACCCAAAAACAAAAAAAGCCTTCAAGGTGATTGAGGTGATCTCTTCAGAATGACTCTCACAGGCTCCTATGTTTGACCGCTTAGTCACCAGGGAATGAACTATTTGAAAAGATTGTAAGGATTAGGAGGTGTGGCCTTTTGGAGTAGGTGTGGCCTTGTTGGAGAAAGTGTGTCACTAGAGGCGGGCTTTAAGGTTTCAAAAGCCCACACCATGGGGCTGAAGCGATGGCTCAGAAGTTAAGAGCACTGACTGCTCTTCCAGAGGTCCTGAGTTCAGTTCCCAGCAATCACATGATGGCTCACAACCATCTGTAATGGGATCTGATGTCCTCTTCAGGTGTGTCTGAAGACAGCTACAGTGTCATCATACATTAAATAAATCTTAAAAAAAAAAAGAAAAGAAAAGAAAAAAGCCCACACCAAGCCCAGTCTTCCTGCTGCCTACAGATCAGGATCTGACTCTCAGCTATAGCTCTAGCACCACCTGCCATGCCTGATGCCAGGCTACCCATCATGCTGCTAATAGACTAAACTTGAGAAACTGTAAGCAAGCTCTAGCTAAATGCTCTATTTATAAGAGTTGCCTTGGCCATGGTGTCTCTTCACAGCAATAGAACAAAGAATAAAACAGTGATTAAGAGCCAATGTTATTTGTACTTTATGAATTCATAATATAAAGGTTAAAAAAAATCATTTGCAGGGAGTGGTGGCACACGGCTTTAATCCAGCACTTGGGGAGAAAGATGGAAGTGGGTTTCCATGAGTTTAAGGCCAGCTTGTCTACATAGTTCCAGACCAGTCAGGTCTGAATCCTGTCTGAAACGAAAATGTCATTTTTAGTTTAAATACCAGGTTCCATAGTCTTGAATTCTGTAACTGCCATTAGATTGCTTTATAGAGGAAAATAAATAGGTGAGAAAACCTAAGCATTTACAGACAAAACGCCCTGACCCAGCATATGAAGAAACTACACTGATAAGAAAGAAAAAAAAAAGTTTCAGGGATAGAGAGATAGCTCCGTGGTTATTTATGAGCACTTGCTGTTCTTCCAAAGGACCCAGGTTCAATTCCCAGGACCCATATGAAAGCTCACAACTGGCTGTCACTGCAGACTCAGGGGATCTGACGCCTTAGTCTGTCTTCAGAGGGTACCAAGCACACATGTGGTGGGCCTGCACACGTAGGTGAAACATCTTTACACATAAAATGTAAATAATAAAAGCTTAAGAAAGTGAGCTTCACTGGGTGTGGTGGCGCACACTTTTAGTCCCAGTCCCAGTCCCAGGAGAGGCAGAGGCAGAACGATCTCTGTGAGTTTGAGGCCAGCCCTGTCTATATATAGCAAGTTACAGGACAGCTAGTGCTACAGAGGGGGAGGGAGGTGGCAAGGGGAGGGGCGTGAGGCCGAGCAAGCACTTCTCTGTAGCATATTTTACAAAGTCACATTATGTTTTCCTACCTTTCCATCCACGTACACAACTCGTTTGCCTGATGTGGTCCCATGTTCAAATTCAATCTTGTGGACTCCATCACTTAAAATAACATCCCAGATAGCTGCAATTTTCATTTTCCCCAGGCTACATAGGGGGCAAAGGGGACAGAAACGAAGCCATTAAAATGAGCCAAAACAGTAACTGAATAACCAATTAATCCTCCCAAGATGAAAATAATCAATTTTGTTTTTAAAGATAGGGTGCTATGTATTCCAGGCTGGCTTCAACTTACGATGCAAGCCTGGGTTTGTTTGTACAATAGTCAAGATGATATGGAATATGCCTAAGTGCCCACTAACGAGTATATGGATAAAGAAAATGAAGGCAATATAAACACAATGGAGTATTATTTATCCACGAAGAAGGATGCAATCATGCCATTTGCTGGACAATGGACAGAAGTGAAAACCAACATGTGGAGGCAAAGAAAGCACACCCAGAAACACAGATGTTACCGGTTGTCTTTCATGTTGAACCTAAAAAAAAAAAAAAACAACCCACCAACAAGACCACTGCCACCACTACCACCATCACCACCACCACCACCACAACAACAACAACAAACAAGGCATGAAAATAGGGACTGTTTGGGAAAAGGAAGCAGACCAGCAGAAGCTAAGAATGGGGCCCGTCGGCGGGTGTATTGTAGGGAGGGATAGTCAAAGCATTAATGTCCACTGCTAGAGTCTCTTAGGTAGCATAACATGAAAACACAGAGAGGCAAGTTGCCTGGTCAGATACGACTGACATCTGGGCACAGCTATCATAGATGGGTGGCTTCGGGCTGAGCCCTGCTCCCCAACCTGGGCTGTGGTCTCACCTGTGAAATTATGGCCTATGGACCGACCACCTAGCAAAGCAACGTCTTGGGTCTGATTCCTTAGACTGCAAAGTTTTGCTCCTGCAGCAAGCTTGGGGACGGGACGCACTGGGAGCATGCGCGTTGAACACTACAGACTGTGATCTGCGGTCCTTCGTTCCTGGCCCTACCCATGTAGCTGTCTAACCTGACGCCTTTGTTCTCCAAACAGTCCTTCCTCAGCCTGTACCCCGACATCATCAAGTCCCACCCTGTGAGCAACGCACAACAACAAACGTTACTAAGAGCTGTCCTCTCGGGTGCCTGACTCCGTTGCTGGGGTGAGCTTGGTGGACAAAACCCCAGGACCCCCGCTGCTCTGAAGCCTGTGGAAGGTAAATCTGCTCGTGAAGTTGGTTCTCTAAAACCACTTTCTGGCATCCCTTTCCTCTTCTCTGTCTTGTGATACTGGAGACTGGGCCGATGTTCGATGTCTCATAAATTGCTCAAATTGGCCTTAAGTTCACGCTGTAACCCAGACAGACCTCAAACTTGCAATTCTCCAGACTCATTCTTTACTTCTTTTAAGACCCAAACTCCTTAGGGTGGACTCTGATACATTTTGAGGCACACAGAACAGGAGCTTGTTCCAAAACCTCCACGCAGTGGAAAAAGGCAAATGGACCCTGTCACATCTCTTTGATAAAGACACCGATTCCGTTCATGAAGGCAGAACCTCTGTGACCTAATTACCTCCTAAAGGCTCCACCTCTTAACACTTGGGTTGGAAGTCAGGGTTCAACATAAAAAAATTTGAAAGAACCCCAGCATTCAGATCACAGTCCTCAAACCTGCTGGGGCCCCAGAAACCCTCAATCCCTTCGCCTGTGTCTATTCTGTTGTTGGGCCTACTCTCTGGGGACCACTCATTGCTCTTGTAAGGTGGCTATGTTGGTTAGTTTAAAAAAAAAAAAAAAACAGATACACAAAAATCAGTTCAAAATATGCCAGAATGTCAGTCTCCTATAGTAATATTTTGGGCATGTATTAGTGACTAAAATGATTCGAACAACTTATAGGAGGGACTGTTAATTTGGGCTCAGAATTCCAGAGGTGCCAGTCTGCCTGTGGCAGGGTCAGCATGCTGGATGGGCCACTTCATACCATGGTCCCAGGAAGCAGAGCAGGCGTGACTGACCGGAGGCAGAGGGAAGAGGGTACAGGAAGAGGCCAGAGCAAGACAGCATCCAAGAACATGCTCTCAATAACCTTCTTCCTCTGACTAGGCTCCATTTATGACCTTTCCTCCGCTACCGATAAAACCATGCTATACTGTGAATCATCAAGGGATTACTATCCCATTTATTAGGTCAGAGTCCTCACGATCTACCCTGGAAACATCATCGCACCGAAGATTGCCTCACTAAATCGCTAGGCATTTCTCAATCCCGTCAAGCTGACAGAGAAGATTAGCCAACCCAGAGAAGACAGGATTTAGGAATTTTTACGGACTGGAGAATGGGGAAAAGTGATTAAGGATTAGGGAGTAATTGATTTAAGTGTTCATGACCAAACTTTAACAATTACGACGACCCCAATGTCAGCGCTGAAATGGGTGGTTTTAAAAACCAGCTAAAAGCAAGCGACTAGGAGGACACGAAGTAGGTTAAGTCCGGAGGGTTTAGTCTGGAATTAAGAGCAGGTAAGACAGGTTAAGTGTGAAGAATTTGTTCAGGTTTTCCTTGGTTTCATAAGAAGGCAGGAAAAAGGCGTCATCTTAGACAGGCAAAACAATCCCTCTCTGGATTCTTAATCTTCCGACACCTTGATCTTGGACTTCTCAGCCAGGACAGAAAGCAACACATTTCGTGGTTTAGAGATTATGCAGTCAAAAACATTTTTGTTATAGGAGTCTGAGTGGCCCCATCTTACAGCTCATTTCTGTAGCTCCATGACAATGTAAGGAAAGGTTGTTCCAACTTTGGGATTAATATTGTGGATAAGGTGTCTAGGCACTAAGCAAGTGCAGTCTGGGAGAGGAGACAAGAGTTGACAAGAGGAAACAACCTATTGATTAGGTTAATAGATCTTGGAAATGATAGGACTGAATGCCAGAGCAGATTGTGCCTCAGCAGTTCTGCTGAGAGAGCTTTGTACTTGACCTTGATATGGAAGATTTCCTGTAAAAGTAACTTCTATTTGACAGACGTGATTGTTATCTCCCAGGCTGGTGGCCTCCATCTGCTAAGTTGGGCCCAGTCCTGAAAGCTTCTAGTCTCTGTACAAGCCTTTCTAGGCCTGGAAGGTTTTCAGCCTCAGAGACTTACTGCTGAATAAGCTCACCCTTTCTAGCTCTTTCTGAACTCTGGCTGGCTGGTTGACTCAGCTATTCTGACTCAGGGCTCCTCTCCACACTGATTCAATCTGGCTTCTCCCAGCTTCTCCTGACCTGGTCTGGTTGGCCTCAGACTAACTTTGGCAATATGTGCTATTGTGTTCTAATGTGTCCCCTTCTCCTTTTCTGTCTCATTCTGCCTTCACCTGTGTCTAGCTTGTTCTCTGTCTGCACCCTGTCTCTGTACAACTGTCCCAGCAAAACTGTCTCTCTGTCTTTCTGCATTGCCCCTCAAAGTAGCTTCCCTTTCCTCTCTCTGTGCTTGTGCGTTGGGCAGATCCTATTCTGCCAAATCTTTCTCTGAGTCGTCACTTTGTCTGCCACTCAATTAGGCATCATTTTCAAACATGAATGCTTTCTTCTACAAGCCGACTTTACCGTCATTGTTTGGGATTAAAGGTGTGTGCTGAGGGCACGTCTGTATTCCAGCCAGAGCAGCCAGGTTGCCAAATTAGAATCCCTCTACAGTTCTCCAGAAGACTTCCTAGTAGCTTTCTCTTCGTTATTTGTTTTTATTTATAGATTAGACACATAATAAATGACTATTGGAAGAATGAAGGCGGTGGTGGTATAGAGTGGACGTCTCCAGGGGTGACACAAGGTTGGCTGGTTTCCTCCCTAATCCTTAGTTGCCCCCCTTCTGGATTTCTTTTTATCAATACTTAATTCTGAGAAACAACTCAGAATGGGAGGAGCAGGAAAGCCTAGTGGGGTCGCAGCTCACAGCTTATCAAAGGATAATATTTTCTCATAAAATTCAAGGAATCTAGCTATTTTTTATAAGACTAATAAGGCATAATCTATCAAGTTCTTGCTATGTGACTCCAGTTCTAACAACAGTCCAGTGATTATATTTATTCTATTTTACACAGGGACCCAAAAACCCTTCAGAAGTTACGGGCTTTATATTTGGATTCAGGCACATAGAAGAAAGGTTTATGTTAAGAGATAATATTATTTGAAAGAATATTATGCTTGAAGAAAAGAATTGCATTTAATATTTGGGCCTCACGCTCCAAGCTACAGTGAAATCTACACTGGAATTGGACAAGGTGACCTATGATTCTTCAGCCAGCTAGTTCCTCTCTCTAGTCTCTGGTATGCTGGACTTGAGAGACAGTTTGGGCTTGGTTTTGTAACTATTTCACAGAGGCAGGACACCCGTGGGAAGAAGAGTCATTTATTATCTACCTACCAGGACTACATGGCAGGAAATCATGTCTGAACAAGGCACCACAAAAGGTCTTGAACTTAAACACGAAACGTCCTTGTTCTGGCTGACTGAGCTTGCGGCTTTGTTCTAAGTCTCAGATTGCTTTCCTGGTTTTTCAGGAAGTATCTGAATGATGGTTAGCTTCATAAGCTGCTTCTCACCAATTTGACCACAGACACTATCGCTTTAAGAGAGCAGCTGGAGATGCATTCACCACAAAACAAAACATGAGATAGGTCATATGTTTATGCTTTGTTTTGGGTCTCTTCTTTAAATGGGTTGGCTGATTTTCCAAATTTGGTATTGTCTGTCTATCTATCTATCTATCTATCTATCTATCTATCTATCTATCTAAATATCTATTTTTTCAAGGCAGTGTTTCTTTGTATACCCCTGGCTGTCTTGGAATGTACTCTATAGACCAGACTGGCCAGAACTCAGAGATCCACTATTTCTGTTTCCCTAGTGCTGGGATTAAAGGTGTGTGCCACCACTGCTCAGCTAAATTTAGTTTTTAAACAACAATGAAGACTGAAACAAAATAATGGAAGAAGCACTAGCACTTTGGAAACCATTTAAAAATGTGGCGCCTCCTTTTTACTTTCTGGGATTTAGGCTTGAGCCACCTCTTCATCTCCCTGGCAATTACTGATCAGGAGGTAGGGTATATCTGGCAGGTCCAACTGGCTCAATAAAACAAACAAAAACAAAACACAAAACTGGAGAAGTTTCTATAGGAAAAGAAAGTATGTGGTCTTGGTTGCTCCAAGTAGGCAGCTGGAAAATAAGTATGAATTTATCATGTTTTCAACAGCACAGACTAATAGCAGCTGGACCCACTTAACCATTGAAATTGGTTTGAAGCCGGGCATGGTGGCGCACGCCTTTAATCCCAGCACTTGGGAGGCAGAGGCAGGCAGATTTCTGAGTTTGAGGCCAGCCTGGTCTACAAAGTAAGTTCCAGGACAGCTAGGGCTACACAGAGAAACCCTGTCTCAAAAAACCAAAAACCAAAAAAAAAAAAAAAAAAAGAGATTGGTTTGAATTAATCAATGTCAACGTCTCCGTCTCCCTCCTCTAGGGTTTGTGTTGTGTGACCTAATCAATTGCTTTATTGTTTAAGGCAGTTTGAATTAGTTGAGTTTTTTGTTTGTTTGTTTGATTTTTATTACTCACATCAAAAGTAATTCTAACCCACGGATGTTTGGCCTATGGGTTGGCTCAGAAGATTGGGAAAGTCACCCTATTGTTCTGGAAAAGGTAAGCAGTTAGATTGTCTTAGGAAGCTGAAAATGAAAATCTGTCAGCTCCGTAGTGTGAATATCCAGATATAGAAAGGGAAGGAAGGGGCCATGAGGGGGAATAGAGGGATTGGGATGTGTTTGCAGAGAACACACACAGTTTAGACTCACTGTGTGCCTAAACGTGGGCTTGAGAGCAGTACTCTCTTAAGAGATGTGCCCTTGGACCACCCAGAGAGAGTCACTTTAGTTGATGTATTAGGGTCACTAAGACCCTGATGGGACTTGCATTTCCCAAGTCCTTCTGGAAATGCCTGTTGTCAATACCGCCACCGTGTGGCTGTAAGTTGCAAGGACAACGATGGTAGATTCCTGAAAACTCGAGGTCATCCTTTAGACTGCGAACATGATTTTTTTTCCCTTACATATTTTGGATTTCTTAACCCACTTTTGGTTTTTGAAAAGAGTGGAGAAGGACCTTCGTTTTATTTTTTTCCTTGAGCCAAGGCCTCCTGTAGCTTCCGGTGGTCTTGACTTTTGCTATAAAGCCAGGGATGACCTTGAACTCCTGATCTGCCTGTACCTCCTAAATTCTGGAATTACAGGCACGTGTCAGCTCGCCTGTCTTAGGCCGTGTTGAAGAATCAAACCCAAGGGCTTCCCGGACGCTGAATTCTACCAACTGATCTACATCTCCAGTCCCTCTTCCCCACCAGGTTTAGAATCAGTCTTAATTATTTCTCAGCGGACAGTTGGTTCTCCCTCCTGGCTATACATTAGAATCACTTCGGGGAACCATATAAACTCTGGACGTGTGGGCCCCACTTTAGAGATCTTGACTTAATTAACCTGGAGGCCCATAGATCGTTTTCAAGGCTTTTCAGCTTATCTAAAGTTGAAGCAAGAGTTGTGCCTCATGTCCTTATGTAATCTTTTATCTCTGTAGCCACAAACCCTTTATTAACCAGTCTTATCAGTGTCTAACAGGAGCCCAAACTGCCTATCTAGACTGAGCTTCGTCAGGCAGGCATCTCAGTTCTTCGTAGACCTTTGAAAATATTCAAGGAGAAGGTGAAATGTTATCAAGAAATGCTTATTGGGGTTGCCCCGTGCAGACAGTTCCTGAAAAAGGCTCGCAGTCAGGGCGTGAGGGGGAGCTGTAGGGAGCGCAGGCATCCAGTGATAATAAGGCAGCCCCGGCCTCACTTTCACTTGCAACCGCAAATGTGTGTATTTCTAGCTTCTCGGGGATCAAAGAAACACCATGGTGACTGAGCGACTATCAGGCGGAGCGTCCAGGAAGTGTCAAAGCGCCTGCTACAAAGTAGCCGCAGCAAGTCCGGGTCCGGTGGGAGTGGAGGCGGGAAGAAGCCCCGCCCCGTGGGCGGAGCTAACGATAGAGCGCGGCGTGGACCCGCCTTCCCGGCGCGCCAGGTGGTGTTGTCCCGCCCCGCTGGGAGGCCATCGACTGCGTCAGTTCGATTGGTCAGCCTGGCTGCGCTAACGGTCGCGTAGGCGGGGCTTAGGCCGCGGGGGCGAGCGCGGTGGAAGCCACGGGCTGTGACCGAGGTGAGTGGCGCTTGGGGTCGCCGAGGACTTTACGTGGGCCCCCTTCAGGTGCACGCCCAAAGGTGGCTTCTCCGGAATCCGGAGCGTCCCACTCACCAGCCAGGGCCCTCAGAATGGAGTCGCCCCGGCTCCTACGCGCTAGCTAGGAAATGCGCGTGCAGGTGTGGGCGTGGACCTCCCTGCGGGGAGCCCGCCCGTCGCTTTGTGTCCCTCGCTCCTCACTCAACCTCTTCTCCCAGCCGAGTGTTGAAGGTGTGCGACCTGGTAGAGGAAGCAGGAACTGAGCTTAGACTCCTACATGGAATCGGCTGGGTTCCGGGCTAGCTCCAGTTCTCTTTGCGGCGCTGTCAGGTGATAGCGATTTGGAGCCAAGTGGGAGATCGCGGAGTAAAGGGTAGGCGAGTACCCCTCCTGTCAGACTCATTACAAATTTAAGGACTCCGCCTTTATGTGGGTCCACGTTGATTAATGTGAAAAACACAGCAAAGCCTAATCAAGGTTCCCACTATTATCAACTAATCAATAATTGTTCACGCCACGGTGCAGACGTAGAGAAAGAGGACAACCTTGGGCGTCGGTCATTGCCTCTACCTTGTTTGAGACAAGGTCTTTTGTTTTTCTGCATACTGTAGGGGATGGAGGGGAGAGCTGCAGAGTCCGATCTCCCTACAGGAGGCCCGGGGTTACAGAATTCTCGCCTCCTGTGGATTCTGAGGATTGCTTCTCAAGCTTTCTTGGGACAAGTGCCTTTACCCACTGAGCTGTCTCTCTAGCCTGCCACTTTATTTTGTAATCATATCAGCGCTGCAGGCATTGGTTTCAATCTTGTGCATTGCATGGATTTTTGTAAATAGTAAATAGCTAGTAAATGGTAAACCGTGAAGAGCAAGTTGCAATGTTGTTGGAATTGAATTGTTGATTCACGTTAAGGCAAGGTTTCATGCAGGCCGTCTGAGGACGACATTGAATTCCTGATCCTCCAACCTCTGAAATGCTGGGGTTACAGCTAAACACCACCACACCCAGCTATTATATTTATGGGGGTTTTGTTTTTTTTTTTTTTTTGTTTTTGTTTTTTGTTTTTTGAGGCAAGATTTCTTTATGTAGCCTTGGCTGTCCTGGAACTAGCTCTCTAGACCCAGCTCACCTAGAACTCACAGAGATCCTCCTGCCTCTGCCTCCTGAGTGCACACCACCATTGCCTGGCTATAAAATTTTAGTATGTGTTGTATTTTAACAGATCCTCAGATACCTACAGGGCAATTAATGAACTGTTGTGAAACATGGATGGACTGTGTCAAAATATACACTTTTCCCCCCATGATGGCTGTCACTTGTACTCACACTCCCAGGGCTGAGAGGGATGGGTTGCCTAGGCTAGTTCTAGGTCAGCCAAGGTTCTGTTTCAAACATCTCCAGTTTCATCTTTTTCTCATTTTGTTTTTCTCTTATCTTCTTTTTCTCTTATTTTCCTTTTCTCTCTTTTCTTTTTCCCCACCCTCCTTTTCTTGAGACAAGATCTTGCCATGTTGTCCAGGTTGTCTTGGAAGTCACTATGTAGACCAGTTTGGCTTTGAACTTACAGGAGTCCACTAGGATTTGCTTCCTGAGTGCTGGGAATAAAGGCATGCATCACCATCCGCCACTAAACATTTTTACCACTTTTAATTATGTGCGTGTTCATGTGTACAGGTACTCGTGGGGGCCGAGGAGTTGGATCTCCTGGAGCTGGAGTCATAGGTGGTTGTGAGCTGCCAGGCGTGGGTGAAGGGGATTGAACTCTGGTCCCCTGTAAGGGATAACATGCTCTTAGCACTGTGCTGTTTCATTTCTGTTTGTTTTTGTTTTGGTTTTGGTTTTTTTGTTTTTGTTTTGAGACAGGGTCTCTCTATATAGTCCTGGAACTCACTGTGTAGACCAGGCTGGCCTCGAACTCACAAGATCTGCCTGCCTTTGTCTCCTGAGTGGTAAGATTAAAGGTGTCTACCACTGTGTTTGGCTTCTTTCTTTTCTTGAGATAGGGTTTTACTATGTAGCCTGGGCTGTCTCATATCCTTCCTAAGACCCAAAGCTGGGAATTATGGGTATGTGATTTTTTTTCTCCTTTTTGTAACACTTGGCTTTATTTGCCACGTGGCTAAACGACATCCGTCCTCTACTTCCTACTCTAGGAGTCCTGTGTGTTAACAACACTCTGTAAAGGTTCTGCCTTGGCCCTAGGATGCCGTTATTTTTTTTTTTTTCCTGTGACTTTCAAGGTTCCAAAGCCGTGTCTTGTTAATAGCCTGGATGGGGAAAAGATTACTACAGACGATTAGCATGTTTGCATTAATAGGTAATACTTTGTGTCAATTTGTAATAATTGGAAGTGTGCTCTTGAAAAAGCTTACAGGTTTTTACTATGACTTTTTAAAGAACACTTTCAGAACTCAGAGAACCTTGGGGGTTACAGGGGGTGGGGGCTTGATCACGGGTGTAAATAAGTTCTCTGCTTCCTGCTTTTACTTGAGTACACTTGCAAGCAAGGATAACTACCCTTGAAGGCCACATATCAGAATGATAGATTTGAATATCCTGCACATGTTTCAATAAAGCAATAGGAGGAAGGACAAGGGGGAAAGGAAGGGGGGCATCTGTGGAAAAAGCTGTTCGTTCTTGTTGCAGTTTTCAGGCTGTGGTTATCGGTACCATAGATACCGGCCTTGAGAATAACTCGACCATTTCTGTGACAGGTTGAACATTTCAAGGCTTTGGCTTGTATCTTTTTGAAACCTAGATCAAGATCCACTTCCGGACATGAGACTCATTGGGTGATCATTTTATTGAGATTAACTTGAACGACAGGTGTAAACAACAAAGGAATCACTATGACTGAGGTATGTCCAATATAATAGATGACATGTTTTTTTTCCAATTGAGGAAAGATCATAAAAAAATTTATTGGTTATTGTGATAAATGGTGTTACATGCTTCTTGTCTACCTGATAATTCTCTCAAATAATATTAATAGTTTAAACTCAGTAAGAAAACTGAATTTTAACGAAGTTAAATAGATGGCACCTCTGTCCTGTGAGGTATGCACTACTCTGTGCTCTTTGTGTATCTTTGAGTCTTCTCGTCTCTGCAGTGCTTCTGGGAGGTAAGTACTATTATTCCTTTGTTTTTTCTTCATGAAACCAAAGCACAAAAGCATTAGTATTCCCTGACTGTATGTCAGAATCTCCAGGCAGTCTAATTATAGGATATATACGAGCTCTCTTTTGGTTAGTGTTGATTTGTTTGCTGTTAAGATTTGGCAGGCCTGTCCCCAGTTGCTGTCTGTGAGCTTTTGTGTTTATAGAAATCTTGGATAGGTAAATAGCAGTTTCCTTAGCATTGAAGCCTGGCCCCTCAGCCTTAGGGACTAAAGGCTGAAGACTCCACCTTTGGAACGCCAGCACCGAGCAGAGCAGCTACAGTTAAGCTCCTGAGCTGTGGCTCCTTAACTGTGATCTTGAACTCTCCCAGCTCCTGGGACTTGCAGTCCTCCTGGCCTCAGCGCCTGCCTTCGATTCTTCATAGGTCCTCAACTTTGACACGTTGGCTTTTGCAGTACGCCACTGTCTTTTTGTGGTTTCAGCATCTCGATCTTTCTGCTCTGGGTTGTTCTCTGGAACTCTTGAGCTTCTTCCTAGAGTGATAGTTCTTTGTATCACGCCCCTGGCTTTCAGTGATAGTTCAGCGTGAGAGGAGTCTTTGCATTTTTTTCACTGACTCCTGCGGTCTTAGCTCTTGGTGGCTTTCAGAAACGTTCTGGCTGACTCTGCCAGGCTAGAAGTTTGTAGACTTTGTCTCATCTTCGTGCAACCAGGGTAACGAAGCCTACAAGTAGGCAAGAGGTCATTTGCGAGAAGACTTTATTGAGCCTAATATTGCAACCTGGGGCTTGGGAGTGAGGTTAGCGCATAGGAGACAAGCTCCTGAGTAACCTGGAAACGGTGGAGAGCGGCTTCCTGTGTGGCCAGAAGAGGGGACTGTTGGGGCATGAACTGTGCTTTTACCAGTTATGATGGCCAGTGTTGTTAACTTGGCACATCTAGAATCACCTGGGAGACTGGCTTCTGGCATGTCTGTGGGGAACTCTCTGAATTACGTCGAGGAGGGAAGAGCAGGAGCTGGGTGGTACCACTCCCTGGATAGGATGCTGCACGATGCAAGTGGAGAAGGGAGCTGAGTAGCATCTTTGTGTTCATTCTCAGTTTCTGGTTATGAATTTGATGGAACCTTCTGCTGCCTTTGACTTTCTGACATAATGGATTATACCATGAACTGTGGGTTAAAATAACCCCTCTCTCAAGCTGTTTGTTTTTGAGAAAGGGTCTGTGTATCCTTAGCTGCCCTAGAACTTGCTAAGTAACAAATAACAGGCTAACCTCACAGAGAGCTGCCTGCTCCTGTCTCCCAGATGCTGGGATTAAATGTGTGCACCATCACACCCATTGATAAATTGCTTCTCAAAACATACCACAGGCGTTGCACACCTATAATCCCAGGACTCAGGAGGCAAAGTCAGGCTGGGGTTACATAGTAAGACTGTCTCAAAACCACAAAACCAATATTTAAAAAGCAGTTAGATAAAAATACATTTACTTGTTTATTGGCTGTGTGTGCCAATATGCTAATGCTTCTGCACACATGGAGCTCAGAGGACTCCAACCTTCTGTGTCCTGGGTTCATGGACTCGGGTTGTCAGGCTTGGCCTCAAGTGGCTTAACTCACTGAACCATCTTGTCAGCCCCTTAAGATGGCTTTTGTCAAAGTATTTTATCACAGCCACAGGAAAAGAAACTAAGAGACCAATTATACCCACAGCTTCATGGTATCTAGTTCCATTGATGACATATGTACCAACCGTCTTCCTCGATTGGGAATCATTCATGAACAAATGTTATGCCAACCACAGCTCCTTGGCAGCCTCTGGGGAGTTGCTCCCGCAGGGAGAGCAGAATCAGCTAGAGTTGGCCACGCCCCCCTTGCCTGGAGCGCAGTCTCAGATGCCTTCTGAAGCTGCTGAAGCTGCTGTGGTCTAGAAAGGCCTCCAGATGCCTGGGTTGAAGCTCTGACAGCATTGGTGACTATAGTGTTATCGCGGTCTTAGCACCTGGAACAGTTCTTCAGCGTGATTATGGAGTACTCCCAAGAGCAGACTGTCCTGAGAGCTCTCATTAAAGCACTTGATTGATTAATAGTAACTCCTTAACTCAAGGCAGCTAGGCATAAAATAAATCCCAGCCTCCCAAATGCTGGGATTAAAGCATGCACCACCATTGCCCCGGCCAACTTCTTTTTTCTTTTCTTTTCCTTTCTTTTCTTTTCTCTCTTTTTCTTTCTTCCTTTTTTCCTTTTTTTTCCTCTTCTTTCAGACAGGGTCTTCTGTAGCCCTTGCTGACCTTGAACTCACTATGTGGCTGAGGATGACCTTGAACCTCTGATCTTCCTGCTTCTACTTTGTATGCTGGGTTTACAGGCAGGCATCTGTACATTCCATATGGGAAAGTCAGGCTAGATCTTGATTTTATTTATTTACTGATTTCACAATGATGAGTTGGGTTTTTTTGTTTTTACCAGTTATTTTGCAATCACGCCCCGAGTCTTGCACATTCTAGGAAAGTACCGTACCTCTGAGCTATATTCCCAGTCCTGTTCTTGATCTTCTGAAGACACTTGTTTTTACATTATCATAGATGCAGTTATTTGCTGGGTTTTAGTTGATTATAGTGATCGTCATTGTTAAAACTTATTTTGGCTACTGGGAATCTATCTACTCAGTAAGTCTTGCATATCCTTGCGTATCCTTGGCTGTCCTGGAACTCGCTCTGTAGACCATGTTGTCCTCCAACTCAGAAATTTGCCAGTTTCTGCCTCCCAAGTGCTGGGTCTAAAGGTGTGCACCACCACTGCTGGCTTTTTTTTCTTTTTTTTTTTTTTTAATACAGAGTTTGATTATGTAGTACTGGAACTCACTATATAGACTAGGCTAACCTCAAACTCACAGAGATCCACTTGACTCTGCCTGTGTTTCCTGGCTTCTCGTATTAAAGGTGTGTGCTACCATCACAGGCAAGATTTGTTTTATTATTTTTTTAAAGATTTATTTATTTTATTTGTGTACACTGTAGCTGTCTTCAGACACACCAGAAGAGGGGGTCAGATCTCATTACAGATGGCTATGAGCCACCATGTGGTTGCTGGGATTTGAACTCAGAACCTCTGGAAGAGCAGTCAGTGCTCTTAACCACTGAGCCATCTCTCCAGCCCGATGTGTTTTATTTTTATTTGTGTGTACATATATGTATACGTATGTATGTGTGTATATGAATGCATGTATGTAGAACTGTGGGTATCAGAGGAGACCAGACAAGGATATCGTACCTCCTCAAGCTGGAGTTACAGGCAGCTGTGTGCTGAGATAGGAGGTTTCTGGAATCTGAACTTGGGTCCTTTAGAAGAGCCACAAATACTGTTAGCCGCTGAGTTAGTTCTGTAGCCCAAAGTTGGATTCCTTGGGGGTGGAGTTACAGGCAGCTGCAAGCTGCAAGCAAGGGTGCTGCGAGCCAAACTCAGGGCCTCTGGAAGAGCACGTGCTTTTGTCTGGTGAGCCATGTCTCCAGCCCCAGCCATGTAGTTCTTCAGTGAGCACATTGAGGAATGGGCCAACCCCACATTGAGTATTTGTAGGATCCCTGAATAAAATCAGCAAGGTTCCTTCAGCTTTGGAGTTCTCCATTTCTTATGTTCTGATTCTTTATTTTTGCATTACAATTACAAAAAGCTATCACCATTTGTGATGGTCAATATTATCAACTCAACAGGAACTAGAATTGCTTAGGAGACAAGCCTGTGGGTATAGTGTGGGGAATTACCTCTACTGGATTAGTTTTGCTATGGTTGGTACATTTCTGTGGGCTGGGATCCTGGACTAAGTAACAGGTTTCCTGTCCTCAGGCTGCTGCTGCCGTGATCTCTGTGGTTTGTACCCTTGAACTGTGAGCCAAAGCCAGTGCACATTTCGTCCTTACGCCTCATCCTTACGTTTCATTTGCCAGCTCTTTTCATAGTAACAAGGCAAGGAGCTAATCTATCATTTGTCACCCGTTTTTTAGACTTGGATCTCCGTCCCCCACCCCTAGTGTGTGTAGATTGAACTCCGGATTCATGAATATTAAGCAAGCACTCTACCGCAGACTATACCTCCATCAACAAAGAAAAAGCTTTTAAATAAGTTTTAATTCACAAGTGTACTCAATTCTCAGGTGTCACTGGCAATATCCTGTACCTCTCTAGTTGACTCTCTTCATGAGGAAGTATGCCAGCATAAAGGAAATTGCTAAGTGGTACTTACCTATTAACCCAATGCTGAGGAGTGTCTGCCTTGAAGAAAAATGATTAGACCTTGAACATTGTGGACATTGTTGTTTTCATTATATATGCCTAATTATTACTACATCAGAAGCCTCGTAGAAGATAACTTTTGTTTGTTTTCTTTGTGACTTCTTATGCTTTTTTCTTTTCCTTTTTTAATTTTTTTAGATATTTATCTTCAGCCCAGGCTGGTTCTGGAGCTCGTTATATAGCTGTCCTGCTTGAGTGTTTGGGTTTTGTTTGTTTGTTTGTTTGTTTGCTTAGTTTTTGTTAACTTGACAAAAGTTAGAGTTACCTGAGAAGAGGAAGCTGTAGTTGAGAAAATGCCTTTTTTTTTTTTTAATTTTACTCAAATGCCATTTTTAATTATTTTTTTCTTTTTTTAAAATTTTTATCCCAATTTTATATTTATTTTATTTTTTACAATTTTTAAATTGGATTTTTTTTTTCATTTACATTTGGCCTGTTGGCTGGCCTGTGGGGCCATTTTCTTAAAGATTGAGGTGGAAGGGCCCAGGCCATTGTGGGTGGGGCCAACCCTGTGGTCCTGGAGTGCATAAGCAAGTAGGTTGAGCTAGCTGGGAAGAGCAAGCCCTCCAAGAGGCTGCCCTGACTTTCTGCAGTCATGCAGTGTGGGAGCTCAGACGAAGGAAATCCTTTCCTCCACCTGTTGCTTTTGGTCAAGGTGTTTACCACAGCAATAGAAACCTTTGCTAAGCCCAGGGAGATCTCAAACTCGTGGAGATCCTCCTGCCTCAGTCTTCTGAGTGCTGGGATTTCAGCTTTGAGCCTAGAGGCTCTTTTGTATCTTACTCCTTGTCTGCTTTGGTTATCTTGGACAGTTTGCTAAGTGAGGTGAAACTTTTTTTTTTTAATGTTAACAATTCCAGGCCCTCAGAGAGGCTCTCACTTGCTTCTGCCAAGTGCTTGGACACACTATTTATTAGTAGAGGGGTGGAATAGTCTAGAAGAGAGAAGCCAGAATCTAGGTTAGTGGAGAACCTGTTTCTCTTCTTATCCACACCGTGAGTCTAAGGCACAACTTTAAGTTGGAATGGCTTTTGTATTTTGTATTCATTTTCTCAACTTGACTTTTATTAAATGTCTGTAGAAGAGAAGAAGTTTTAAACCTTTATCTTATTGTAATCTCTATTTTAGACTGGTTGTCTTGTTGCCCAAAGCTGATCTTAGACTTTGCTATGTAAGGTAATCCTAGACCCTGTTTCTCCTGCCTGTACTTCCTGAGCTGGGGTTATAGGCATTTACCATGCTACACCCCACTTATACAGTGCTAAGGACACAACCCAGGGCTTCGTATGTGCTAGGGAGAGGAGGAAATCCTGCGTGAATGTGTGTTTTGATATGAGCAAGGCCTGTTGAGGATTTAGAGACCAGTTGGCCCATGGGAAATAGGCGGCGATGTTAACTGTGTGGGTCAGGCTGAAGTTTTCCTCAGGAGTCAGGAGTCACAATGCCTGCTCAGGAAAGATTGGCCAGTTTGTACAATGACTAGCAACTGGGGCTTTCTCCAGTACCCTTACAGCCTGAGACTGCTTACATAGAGCTAAGGCTTCCCCTGTGCTGTACCTAATCCGCGCGCGCTCTGAGGCTCCAGGCTGTAGTGGTGGTGCTAGAGAAGCCACCAGATTCCAGCTGCATTGCATGCGGAGCTCTGTCTGTCCTTTATTTCCTCACCACCACTACGAAGGTTTCCAAGCCTCAAGCCTCAAAGGTCAGAGCAGAGCTAGCTACACTTCTAGCCCACTTCTTTTCAATGACAGATTTCTCAGCAGATCTACAGTGTCTGGTTTATATACTAGCTGGGAACCTGGGACAGTTCTTCCCAGTAGCGACAGCATCACTCCCTTCTCCCTCCCTGACGCGGGTGGTTGATTGGCTGCTCTGTGTAACTGCTGCTCCTGCTCCAGGGATCTTTCCTGACTTAGTCAACTCTCCTTCACATGGTCCTGCTAGCAAGGGAGTTAGTTTTAAGTAATTTTCAGATTCTATGATGCTAATGAATATGAAATTTTTTTGCTCCTGGAAAGTTTTATCTACATATAAAAGAAATCAAGTAATTCTTTCCCCCCAGAATAGTAGTTTTATTTATTTATTTTTTGTGGGCCAAACAGAAATTCTTGTTCCTGACTTTTGATATACTTAGAAATAAAGATTGTGTAGCAAAGTTTTTGGTGTCTCACCTTGTAGTCCAGTGAACTGATTAGAAACTGGATTAGACAAAGCCCTTTTAGATTTTTGAATAGAAATTTCTTAATGTTAACAGTTCAGTAGCCTCACAATCTTTTCAAAATATCTTAGGCTAGGCATGTTGGCACATACCTGTAAATTCTAGCACCTAGAGGCAGAGGCAGATGATCTCTGAGTTCAAGGCCAGCCTGGTCTATACATAGTAAATTCCAGACACCCAGGGCAATATGCAGAAAACCCCCTGTGATTCATGTGATGTGTGTGTGTGTATCTGTATTTGTATATGTGTGTATATATATATACATATATATATATATATTCTTTTAAACAGCTATTTCTCTTTTTTTGTATGAATTTTTTTATTCCATAGAACAGTATAAGATAGGATTTATTTATATAAATCTTGTACAGGCATGTTATCTAGGAAGTAAATATTTATATAAGGGTAATCTGATTTTTTTTCTGTAGGAATAGTGGAAGTGGATTTTTTTTTCTGTTTTGTTTTGGGGTTTTTTTGTTTTGTTTTGTTTTTGTTCTTTTGTTTTTTGAGACAAGATTTCCTGGCTGCCCTAGAACTTGCTCTGTAGTTCAGACTGGCCTCAAACTCACAGAGATCCACCTGCCTTCGCTTCCCAAGTGCTGAGAACAAAGGTGTGCACCACCACTGCCAGCTAATTAGTATATTCTTTTAAATATATGTATTTGGGGGCAAATTATTAAAAGACGTTTTAAAGACAGTTTTTGTTTGTTTTGATGAGGCAGGCCTTGAAATCAAATCCACCTGCTTCTGCTTCCTAAGTGCTGGGATTATTAAACCTGTGCCACCATGCTCAGCGTAAGTAGAATGTAAGCATGAGGATTAAGAAGGAAACAGGCACTCGACAAGAAAGTAAACCATGCTTGAGAACGTGGGCGTTGGTTTGTCTCAGTGAGGGTAACCCTACGTACAATTTTCTTTGTGGCTGAGAATGACTTTGCAGTTCTGTTCCTCCTGCCGCCTCCTCCTGAGACCTCGGAGTATAGGCCACCATACTAGTTTTATGCAGACAGAGATTGAACCCAGCACCGTCCATGTGATAGACAGGCATTCTGCCTACTGCGCTGCAGCCCCGGACCTCTTGTAACTTCTGTTGCACTTTTTCTTTTTTCATCCAGGGAAGTCAAATATTTTTATTGCCGATCTCTACTTCAGATTCTACAAAAGAACCGCTGTCTCCAGTAGCCTCTAAAGCCCAGGATCCTAGCCTTTTATCAAACAGACTCATGATTGAAAAACAGGTAAACTCAAAATATTTTAGGTCACTATTTTTCAAAGTATGTTCAAAAGACTGCTAGGTGTGCAAATATGAAAATTATGACTTTAAAAAGACTGGTGGGGTTGGGGAGATGGCTCAGTGGTTAAGAGGGTGTGTACTGTTTTCCTAGAGAACCCAAGTTCAATTCCCAGCACCTACATTGTGCAGCTCCCAATCACTTGTAACTCCAGCTCTAGGGAATCCAACACTCTCTTCTGGGCACTACACTCACTTGAACATATTGTCCCTCCCTCCACCCTGTCCCCAAACACATACACAAGTACATGTAATTAAAATCCTTTCTAAAAAGATTGGTTAAATTCCAGAGTAAGGACTGTCATATTTTTATTGGTTCAGATTATGTGTGTGTGGAGGGGAGGTATGCATATGGTTCCTATAGAGGCTGGAGGCATCGAATCCCCTCTGAAGCTGGAGTTCAGGCAGTTGTGAGCTGACATGGGTCCTGGATACAGAAGTTGGGTCCGTTTTAAGAGCAGAGGAGTAATGTGCTCTTAACCCCGAGCCATCTCTTCAGGTCTATTTTTAGTATCTGTAAACAGCAGTTGTTATATTTTTTTCTCTTAAGACACAAGATATAGCCTGGAAAGATGGCTCAGTGAGAAAGGTGTATAAGCATGAAACCTGCATTTAAGTCCCCAGAACTCTGCAGTGGTCATGGTCATTTCTGTGGTGCCATCAGGGATGGTAGGTGGGCAGATGGGTTATAGACACAGGATTACCAGAGTTTGCTAGCCACCAGTCTTGTTCAAGGTTTAGTGAGAGACACTATAGTAGAAAGTGACAGACCAAGACATTTAATGCCCCCACCACCACCACTGGCCTGCACATGTGTACACATTCATGTTATACAGTGTACAAGAGGCATCAAGATAACATCACATGTGTACACATTCATGTTATACAATATACAGGGGCATCAGATAACATCACATGTGTACACATTCATGTTGTACAATATACAGGGGCATCAGATAACATCACATGTGTACACATTCATGTTGTACAATATACAAGAGGCATCAGATAACATCACATGTGTACATATTCATGTTATACAATATACAAGAGGCATCAGATAACAGCATGGACTATTTGTTCATATGAAATGTGACCATAAGCAAAAACATTTTGTTTTTATAATTTTAGTAGACAGAAATCCTTTGAGATAGTCACACAATGATTTTGGCTTTTAGTACATCAGTGATAATTTTAGTCCTTTATCTACCAAAGTAGTCAAGCTGTGTGACCAGAGACCTTAGGAATACGTGAGAGAAAAGTTGTGTGTGGAAATAGAAGAGGGAAGTATAAATAATCATTAAAGAAAGCTGTCTTTGGCTGTGAGTCATGCTAGGAAACCATCAGGGCAACTTACTCCATTTCTTCAGTCCTAAAGAATACGTGTATGTTTGTGTGCCAACATATGTGTGTGCAGGAGCCTGTAGCGGTAAGGCCAGAGGAGGCATTGGATCTCTTGGAACCCAAATTACAGATGGTTATGGGCTGCCATGTGGGTGTTGGGAACTGAACCTGGGTCCTCTGCAGCAGCAGTAAATGCTTTTAAACCTAAGCAATCTCTCCAGGCTCTCTTACCCCTGGCCCCCCTTTTGAGATAGGATCTGACTGTATAGTCCATGCTGGCTTTCCACTCAATGAGGTCTGCTTCTTGCCTCCTGAGTGCTTGTATCAAAGGTATATGCTACCATGCACAGCACTTGCTGAGTTTTTTTGTTTGTTTGTTTTTGTTTTTTGTTTTTTGTTTTTACTTATACCAGCCCCTACCTAGGTTCCCTCACACCAGTTAGCCTTAAAATGCCTTTGCTAACATAATGACTGGGCAGTCCTGAACTGCCCCTGCAACCCTAGACATAATCGAATAGAGTGGCCACTGTACACTCCAACTGAAAACTCACCTGGCTGGTTAGCTTTTCTCCTGTTGCTCCTCCACCCTCTTCTTTTGTTCTCTCCATTCTCTCTGCATTCTCCTGCAAAACTCTTTTAAGTGTCCCACCCCATCCTCAGCCATTGGTTGCTAGTATCTGTATTGATAGAAACAGGACCTTAGCATCAGAATCACCCCCTTCATAGGTGTTTGTAGTCTGTACTTTTTATTTATTGTAGAAAAAAAATTTTTTAAGATAGGGTTTCTTTGTGTGGCCTTAGTTATACTGGAACTTGCTCTCTCTCTCTCTCTCTCTCTCTCTCTCTTTTATTTTATTTTTTTTTGGTTTTTCGAGACAGGATTTCTCTGTGTAGCCCTAGCTGTCCTGGAACTCATTTTGTAGACCAGGTTGGCCTCGAACTCAGAAATCTGTCTGCCTCTGCCTCCCGAGTGCTGGGATTAAAGGCGTGGAACTTGCTCTCTACACCAGTAAGGCTTTGAATAACAGAGATCCACTTTCCTGTGCCTTCCTAATGTTGAAATTAAAGGCATGTGCCACTATGCCCAGCTAAAAAAGATGAAATTCTTAAAATTTTCAATGTGACCAAAAATGAAACAACTTAAAAACCTTTAAAGGTAGAGCTGGAGAGATGACTCAGCACTTAGAAGGTAGAGCTAGAGAGATGACTCAGCACTTAGAAGGTAGAGCTGGAGAGATGATGACTCAGCACTTAGAAGTGCTTGCTGCTCCTGGAGAAGACTCTGGTTCAGGTGGCACGTCACTGTCTGCCATTCCAGATCTAGGAGATTCAGTGCTATCTTAGCTTCTCACAAACGTGCTTTAGATAAAACGTATTCAAACACACACATATACAAAGTAAAAATAATAATTAAGCCTTTAAAAAATTTAAAGATGTATGGAATAAAACCGGGATTTAACATAGTTATAGTTATACCCATTTGATGGCTCACAACTGTCTGCAACTCTAGTTCTAGGGGACTTGACACTCTCGTCTGATCTCCTCAGGCACCAGGCACCAGGTACAGACATACCTGAAGGCAAAACACTCATATACATACCAAAAAGATGTCTCTATGTTAAAATAATAAAACTCATTATTGTATTGGCACAGAATAGCTCTTGGGTACTGTTAGGAGCCAATGAGTAGAAGCTAAAAACTAGCAGGTGATCTTCCTGAGATGGGTTCACCTTGTATTAAAGTCTACAATAGTCTGCAAGGCCCAGAATAAATTCATTTTATGAAAGACTCCTGCTACTTATATGCTTATCCTGTTATTATAAATAACAATTCCCTACGTATTAGCCTACCCTTTTGAGCAGATCTCTGTAGAACAATGAAGATATACTGCCTTGTATATATGCTATGTAGACAAATAGACTATTTCTTAATCCTTAATATGATCCTATAAGAATTCCTAAAATTATAGTAATTATTAAGCACTTTTATAATAACACTGCTATTAAATCCTTCCTAATAGTCAAAACTGCAGTGAGAACTCTACCAGTCTTTAGTGTCACCAGTTCATTGCTTCTGAGATGGCTAGCAGGCATCTACTACTCAGTCACATTCCAATAGGTTGTAAGACCATTAACCAAAGGTCATAAAAAGGGAACTAGTGATTTACTATAGGTGCTAGGACAGAAGATAAAATATTGACTGAGTTTATCTATACAAGACTTCACTAATATCTTGGTAACAAAAGTTATGGTCCATGAACCTGCAGAGCTGGTGACAGGTGATATACTCCTAATGGATATGCATGTAAACATCCTCTGTTGTAAACTTATTCGATTTTATTTTGAATTTATGTGTAAACTTGTAGTGAACTTTTTACCATGTGATCATGTATTCTGAAAGATGTATAAGTACTGAGGACAAAGAGGAGACAGAAGTAAACACAGGAACTTGGAAGTAAAGGCACTGGGAGTAAGAGCATTGTTACATCAGAGCAGGAGGAGAGTGCAAGATTAGAAGAAGAATGCAAAGTGGAATAACTTAGAAAATATAAGGCAACTTAAAAAATTAAAAGAGTGATATGCAAAATGCAGAGGGAAAGAGGAAAAAAGAAGCTGCAGAGAAAGTGGAAGGAGCAGGCAGGCTTCTCCTTACCATGGGACAGAACAGGTCTTTTCTTAATAGCAAAGCAGGCTTAGTCTTACTAAAGAGGACAAAGATTTCTTCTTACAGACTTGGGTTTATTCATTTAGCAATAAAAGGGTAGAAGCTTTTTCTTTCTCAATGCAATAAAGATTGGGGCACATTTTTCCTCCAGAATGAGTGAGTTCTGCACTGGGGCTTTGTCTTTTTCTCCATATACATAAGTAAGTATGGGTGTGTGTGTGTGTGTGTGTGTGTGTGTGTGTGTGTGTGTGTGTGTGTGTAAGTATGCAATTACGAGACAGTATGAAAACTGGGCCCAACTGGTAGGAATGGAGATTTATGAATGTATAAGCATGAATCTTTATATGAATTATGTGAGTTTAATCCATATTTGCTTGTATAAAAGTTTTTCCTTCTGTGAGTGTGATTCTCTTCTCCTGGTTCAATACAAGTTTATTGCTCCAAACTTCCCCCTAGCCTGACAAGCTAAAGGCATCTGGACAAGAGGGAGAAGGCTCTAGCAGCTAATCCTTTACTTAGTACCCTGTTGTTTCCTGATGAGGTGTTAAATGCCAGACTTGCAGTTTCTGACCTTAAAAGGACTCAGGCAGGTCAGCTACAGTAGCTAAGTGACTTAGACAGGTAAACGTTTTATTACACAGCAACCCTAAATACCTCCTAAGATCAAGTCTTAATCCCCCAATGCCCTTCCCCCTCCGCTGCCTGGAGAAAGCAGAAGAACAGTTGGGGCTGGCCCCCAGCAGGATACCTGCTTAGTTGGCAAAAAGCAAGCAATAAGATCTTCAGTTCCACCTGGCGGTGGTGGCACACACCTTTAATCACAGCACTCGGGAGGCAGAGGGAGGCGGATTTCTGAGTTCGAGGCCAGCCTGGTCTACAAAGTAAGTTCCAGGACAGCCAGGGCTATACAGAGAGACCCTGTCTCAAAAAAAAAAAAAAAAAAAAAAAGAAAGATTTCCTATTCATTTATTCCTGTTGGGTGGCTAAGCCAGAAGCTGATAGAGATGGTAAGCCAGCATTTGCTCTGCCATACCCTGCCCTGCCCAGCCCAGCCTCAGGAGTGGACAGATTCTCAGCTGATGGCTCAGCTACTTTTATCTCTCTGCCATCTTGTGGCTTAGAGCTCTTTGGGCATCCCCAAGGATAATTGATGTTGCTGGGTGTGATATCTATGTTGGGTGACTGTTGACATTGGGTCTCATCTCTTTGATTTTCCTTGCCTTTGTTGCCTTCTTCTCCATGCTGTCTTTGGTGAAGAGAGCCCTGTAGAATCATGGTCTATAACACCATAAATAGTCTGTCTTACTGCTCTGGCTTGCTCTCCTGCACCCTGAGTATTAACAACCTCCCCCACTTCTCTCCACAGGAGGATTTGAAATACTATGGTTGATACTCATAGGATCTTCTTGTGTGGGAAACTTTACCTGGGGTAGGGCCTGAGTTGCTGGGTTCTCTGATCCTTCCTTCTTTACCCCGTTCTCATTGTTGGGGTAATTGCACGGAGAACCCCTGTGAGGTGGATATATATCATCATGTATAATTGGACTTCCTGTCTTGAACTGGAACTCCACAGGGCCTGTAACATTTGCTTCTTCCCCACCCTTTTTTTAACAAACTTTTTTTTATCAAACTTGAGTCTCTACTTCCAAAAGGTTCTTCTTGGGCTTTTTCTTTATGTCAATCTCTTGGGTGCATCCATCATCTTTGGTGTCATTTCTGTTGATAAAAACCATATCCATTTCCTATAGTGAACTGATTTAGGATCCTAGTGCCTCTCTTGTCCCCTGCTGCTGCATGTGTAGTTACCTATGGAGCCTAGCTTGGTGTCTGGGGGTGTGGAGGAAGGGTGGCTGCTGAGTCTCTGTTTTGCTGTTCATTTTTGAGTTGATGGTGATTGGGTAGGCTCTGGCAGCTGTGGTTCCTCTGGGGGTTGACGAGCAGTGATGGTCGGGAGACTGGAGGCTAGGTGTGGCTGCTTAGACATCTCCCTGGCTTACGGTTATAGATCAAAATGGTTGGTCAGTCAATAGCAGAAACACATCAAACATCACAGAGCTTGGGAGCATTGAGTGACTGCACAGTGTGTTCACAAATGCCTTCTTTGCCTGTTCTTGGACTTTGAGGATGGCACCTTCAGAAGCAAGCAAAGAGACTTCTGAGGTAGCCCAAGCTTGTCTGAACTCACAGTGAGCAAGACGATTTCCAGGAATGATCCATGAAGTTTCTAAACATCAAAATCCAGTACAGAACATTAAGATATAGGTTTTGAAATGTGAACAAATAAAACGATTAATTTAAAAAAAAAGCTATAGACTTATAAGCACCAACAGTGGCTCCTTCCACTTGTGCTTGTTCAGCTGGCAAGATCTGGGGGTAGGTAGGTAGGTAGATCAGCTGAGCCCCTCCTGTCAATGCACAAAAGGATGACTCTGGTATTAAATTGTGGTGAAAAGATGAACTTAGAAAGTTACTGTTTCTCTATGTTGGTGGAATTGGGAGGAAAGAACCTTGTGTGGTCTTGGGAAGGTCTGACTCTTCATTGGTGTTTGCCTGTAGATTTCATTTGCTATCTACTTGACCATCTTGACTTTTCTCATTGGCTTTTCCTTGAGCTTCAGCCCCACTTTGTCCCTTCCTCCATTTGTCTTTGGCTTCTCTCTCTTTTAATGTGCAGCTCAGCAAACCATTTCATGATTTGTTTGTATAGTGTTTGTTTGCACAGTTCAGGATCACTCTCCACATCTGTAGGCTTTCTTTCCTTTAATGCCCCATCCCTTAACAATGTGTTTTTTTTTTCTGCCTGAATTACATCCAGGGCACTCTTCTGTTCCTGATATAAGAGCAACTTGTAAGCTTTTCCCACAGCTTCAAAAGCCTTTTGTGCTCGAACATTGTCTTGATTTTTGTCAGGACACACCACTATTACTTCTCTATCTCTCACTTCAGGAGTAGCTGAACAATCTCAAATGAGTTCACATTAAAGAGGAACCCGGACAGGTCAATCTTGCAATCTGATTTTTGTATGTAGAACTTAACCTCTCTTCTTGTTTAACCTCCCTGTTGAAGGTCATAAAAGCAACCTGCCCCGAGCCTGCCCCTTCAGAAGTGGTCGTTTCCCTAGTCAGGCCTCACACAACCCTTGATTTCTTTTTCATCATTGTTAAAGGGATACTTGTTTCAGAGTGCCTGGTTTTAGTTTTCAGTTGTATCCTCTCAGTATGGCCTAATTTGATCTTATTTAATTAGACTTCTCTGTTTCATTGAAATTACAAGTTGTTTTTGTTTTAATTTCCCACTAAGGCCTACATGTGAATATTTTGTTTAATGTAACAACTCATTTGCATATTTCTATTCTGTTGCTAATTATAGTAAAAAAAAAACCCACTAAATTTAATTTAATTCATATAATTTCATATTAAAACCAGGCATGACACACACATCTTTCATTCCAGCACTTGGGAAGTAGAGGCAGTCACATCTCTTTAAGTTCAAGGCTAACCTGGTCTAACATTGCCAGTTTGAATCCTGCCAGGGTTATAGTGAGACCCTATCTGGAGGAAAGACACTTATAAAACCTTCTGAGTGCTGGAAAGGTGGCTTACTGGTCTCCCACAGAACACAGCAGCCATGTCATGTGGCTCACCACCACCTCAAGCTCAAGAGGCTGCCGCTTGTCCAGTATGTCCATACTGTCCAGTATGTCCATATTGTCCAGTATGCACATATTGTCCAGTATGTCCATATTGTCCAGTATGTCCATATTGTCCAGTATGTCCATATTGTCCAGTATGCCCATATTGTCCAGTATGCCCATATTGTCCAGTATGCCCATATTGTCCAGTATGCCCATATTGTCCAGTATGCCCATATTGTCCAGTATGCCCATATTGTCCAGTATGCACATATTGTCCAGTATGCACATATTGTCCAGTATGTACAGGCACTGAACTTAATGTGCTCGTACCTACATGCAGAGACGCACATGAACATCTAGAAATCGAAAGTCCTGGAGGAAAGGTCCAATGTTTTCTGAAAACATAGGAAATCATATACAAGATTTTTCTTCACATCTTAAAGTGACTCCTTTTTTCTCTGCTGTGCTTGTAGCAGGAGGAAGCAGAATGGGAAAGCATCAATGGGCTATTGATGACACATGGCTTCAAACCTTTATGTCTAGTCAAAGGAGCAGATCTCAGAGGTAACTACATCCTGCTGATTTGTTAGATACAAAACATGGTTTTAAGAAGTTTTTTGTAAATCTTAAAATGGTTTTACCTTCCCTTTGGTTTTACCATCTCTCTCTCTCTCTCTCTCTCTCTCTCTCTCTCTCTCGTGTATGTGTGTGTAAGCATATATATGTAAGTTTATATAATTTTTTACAATGCAGATTTCATTGTTTTTGACAAACAATCATCACAAAAAATGAGGCAGATTTTGAAAACGTTGATGGAAGAAACAACACGTCAGCAGAGCATGATACGGGAGCTCATAGAGACCAACCAGCAACTGAAGTAAGACAGTGGGGAGCACCCTGGGATTGACTGCATGCACGCTAAACACAGTCTGAAGAGGAGCCTGAAATGTCATTATACTTGGGGGGTTTTCTTTTTTTCATCTTATGTGTATGAGTGTTTCTGTTAGAATGTATGTAAGTGTACCATGTGGGTGCCCGAACCCTCAGTGTTCAGAAGAGGATATGAGATCCTCTGGAACTAGAGTTATGAATGATTGTGAACCACTATGCATGCTGGGAACTGAGTTTGGGTCCTCTGGAAGAGTAGCCAGTGCTCTTAACCACTGAACCATCTCTCCAACACCCTGAAATTTCATTTGTATTAAATGTAAAACAATATTTTTAACAGATAAATGGGCAAACATTGAGTAGATATGACTTTAGGTAGCATTTAGCATTGACGTGTAATGGCACCCTCTGTTTCTTCTGTTACTCTCTCCTATAAGGTGGACGAGACTGGCTATGTCAGGGGCATGACTGCAGAACTATTAGAAGATCTAGGAGTGTAGAGGCTGGGCTGCAGTTCAGTGCTAATAATGCTAATTTTTGATTCTTGGCACCAAAGCAAAATAAGAAATATTAAGAATGTGAAGACTTTTGGGAAAGTAAGCTGTTACATGGCATGTATGATCTGGTTTATTTTGACACTGAGGGAAGGAATTGTGTCTGTTAACTAGAAGTGAACTTCAGCTAGAACAGAACCGAGCGGCACACCAGGAACAGCGAGCCAATGACCTGCAGCAGATTATGGACAGTGTGAAATCCAAAATTGGTGAATTGGAAGATGAATCCCTAAACAGGGTTTGCCAGCAACAAAATAGAATAAAAGACCTTCAAAAGGAATATAAAATGTTACAGGTATTGTATTGAATTATATAGGTATAATTGTTTTCTGATGGTTAGTGTTGGAACAGTTCATCCTAGTCCCAGTTTCCATGTGCCTTCCATGTTGTATGTCTGTGGCAAAGAGGTCAAGGGAATCCAAATGCTCTGAAGTAGAAGCTGTTAGAAGAAAACAGTCAGCATTGGCATAGGCCAGGGATGTTAATAGGTGATCTTTTCTATTTAGTACCCCATTTTGAGATTCATCTATGTGGCTGCATGTTGTAGTTTCACGAGGATTCCTAAAAGATTCATGTATGTGTCTATGTGAGTGTATGCCATGAATGTATGGGTGCCTTTGGAGGCCAGAAGAGGGTGTTAGGTCTCCTGGAACTGGAGTTACAGGAGCTTATGGGTGCTGGAAACTGAATTCAACTCCTGTAGAAGATTAGGAAGTGCTCCTAAACCATTGAGCCTTTCACCATCTCACACTGCACTATTGCATAGCTCATTATATCTGCACAGGAATTCTTCCTGCACTTGTAAATCTAAGTCTACTTTATAGCAAACATAGTACCATGTTTAGAGCTGCTGTGTCCTGTATATAGGTAATAGTGCCTGAAATAGATCTCAAATTGGCCTGCAATGAGCTCATATTTCTCTGTAAATGCCTTATAATACTCTATGTATATCCCATAATGAATATTATAGAAGTCAGTTATCTGCAAAGAAATCCTACTACAGTGTATACATAATAATGTCATAACACCCAGAATACAACTCTTGCTCTGTATTGAGCATATATTGCCCGGTACACAGCACACAGTGCCTTCATATAGCCCATAATGCTTTGTTTGGAGTTTATGGTGTCCTTTGTAGATCTTATAGTGCACCTCTATGTGGGGGCAGTTTCTTAATTGGTGATTGATGTTGGAGGCCCCAGCCCATGATGGGTGAGGCCACCTATAGGCTGGAGGTCCTGGGTAAGAAACCAGGCTGAACCAGCCATAGAAGCAAACTAGTAAGCAACTGTCCTTCATGGCCTCTGCATAGCTCCTAACTCCAGATTCCTGCCTGTTGGATTTCCTGTCCTGACTCCCCTCTGTGATTGACTATGATGTGGAAATATAAGTCAAATAAACCCTTTCCTCCCCCAAGGTGTTCTTGGTCATCATGTTGTATCACAATAGTAACCCTAAGACAACAGAGTTGTCTTAGCTATTGGAAACATGAATAGATTTCACAATTTATCCAATGGAGCTTAATATATAAATACACCTATATAATAAAGTGCATGGCGTTATGTAGAACCCGTAGTGCCCCTCTGGTGAGTATATTGTGTGCCACCGGTTGAGCTCATTTCAACTGCATGAAGTTCAGAGTACACCTTTTTTAGTATCCATACTACCATATTTAGAGGTCATAGGCCATGTGGAAAGCTCCTGGAATTCTCTGTAGAACTCATAGTCCACTTATGTAGCACTCCCAGATCAGACTTCATCTTGTACATAATTTGTAGTATTCTTTTTGTAGCCCATAAAGACTGTTAAAGATTTCAGAGTACTCTGCATGGAGCTAAGACAGCCTTGTTCAAGTCTCATAGTGCCTTGTGCATTTCTCATAGTGAACCTGTATGGAGTTCATTGCCATGATAGTGACCTGTGTAGAATTCAATACATCTCCACTGAGTTTATATCACGTATGACTAAAGCTCATCATGTATCTGTTTAGACTTTATAATCCCAAGTACACATCTTACAGTGCACACACACACTCACCTCTCCTTTTGTGTGTGTGTCTGATTTGTATTGAACTTATAATGTATCTATATAACTCATAGTGTCCTTTATAAACTCATAGTGTACCCCTGAATAGTTCAGGATGGTCTTGATTAAAGGACATATGATATCTGTGAGCTCATAGTATCCTTGATGGACCCCAAGTGCCCTGTACAGAGCTCTTAGTGCCCTGAATAGAGTTCACAGTGCGTGTGATTTAGAGCTCATCCTGGAGTATGTAGACCACACTGCATCCTTATATAAGCTTACAAGGTTCTGTAGAGATGCCACAGTCTCCTCTGTATATCTCCCAGTACACTTATATGCAGCACACAGTCCTGGCAGGGATCTCATATTGCATGTATGTTCATCTCTTAGGACACTTTATAGATGTCATAAGGGCCTCTTTAATAAAAGTCACAATGTCTTATATGTAGATTACAGTCCCCTGTGCTGTTTAGCGCTCACAGTGTCCTCCTTACAGAGCTCATAATGTCTTATATGGAGTCGTAATGCTCACGTGTAGAGACCCATTTCTACCTGTTAAACGCTCATATTGGAAATGTATTGATTTCATTATGCCCTATGAGGTCATAGTTCCCATTATGAATCTTAGTACCCTATGTAGAGGTTTCAGTGGCCAGTATAGATATCATATTTCCCTTTCTATGGTTATATTACCTTGAACCATGTGCAGTAAAGCCCTGTGAGCAGATCATAGTGGGTTTTGTACAGAGCATAGATTACCTGGACTGGGAGCTTCTGGGGATTTTCCTGCCTTTGGTCCCATTTTGCCATATGTATGGCGGAAATAGAGATGGATGCTACTGCATCTGGCTTTATGTGGGTTTGGAGACTCAACGTGCAGGTCCTCCTGACCCACTGAGTTCTCAGCCATATAATGAAAAATGAAACACTAAAATAAAAATAATAAATTGAAAAAGACACTATATGATGAAAGTCTTCCTGTTCACAGTTTATGGATTGACAGAATTAGAAAGTGGTTTTATTACCAAAAGCAATTTCTATAACAACTATCAAAATTCAAAAGACAGTCTTCACAGATATGGAATAAACAGCCCTAGTATGAATAAGGTAACAGTTAAGGCCCTTGATGGTGAGAGCAGTTCTGGCTGCAAGTAACAATGCTGGAGATAGTACTTGTATTAGTCAGGGTTCTCTAGAGTCACAGAACTTATGGATAGTCTCTAGATAGTAAAGGAATTTATTGATGACTTACAGTCGGCAGCCCAATTCCCAACAATGGTTCAGTCGCAGCTGTGAATGGAAGTCCAAGGATCTAGCAGTTACTCAGTCTCACGCAGCAAGCAGGCGAAGGAGCAAGAGCAAGAGCAAGAGCTAGACTCCCTTCTTCCAATGTCCTTATATTGTCTCCAGCAAAAGGTGTAGCCCAGATTAAAGGTGTGTTCCACCACACCTTTAATCCCAGATGAAAGGCATAGCCCAGATTAAAGGTGTGTTCCTTAACTCGGAGATTCAATCTTCTGGAATCCATAGCCACTATGGCTCAAGATCTTCAAACCAAGATCCAGATAAGGATCTCCAAGCCTCCAGATAAGGGTCACTGGTGAGCCTTCCAATTCCGAATTGTAGTTCATTCCAAATATTGTCAAGTTGACAACCAGGAATAGCCACTACAATCCACCCCTTGTCAACTTGACACAAATAATATCTCATGTTCACATGAAACAATAACAAGGTTGTAAATACGCCTAACATGATATAACTATCCCTCGTACAATCGCAAACGCATTAGTAAATTTACAATGGGCATTCATATTACTTTATAATCCTCGTTTCTGCAACTGGTTACGTGGCCTTAATTGGTATTTATAACTACCTTCCTCTACTACCCATTCTGTATTTCCTTCACCTTCAGCCAGCACCTCAGCAGGTCTTGGCTCTTTTCCTGGAGGATTGACCCATACCTTCATTCCTGATGGGTCTGCGTCCTTTGTCATCCTGCTTGGATTAGGCTGTTGTAGTTTCCCATTGACTTTAATCACAGGACATGGTAGTACTAAGAGACGCCCTAAGGGATCTCCTGCACTCCAGACATAATCTTGCTTACCACCATTGTGAAGAGGTAATCCAATTTCCCCATGGTAATCTGGATCTATCACCCCTCCTAACACTGTTATTCCTTTTTTAGCCTGTTGGTTTAAGGGCATTAGAAGCCCAAAATGACCAGGGGGAAGTCTGAGCTTCCAGTTCAATGAAATGTTTGTTGTAGCTCCTGGTAGGAGCACTCCCCTCTCTGGAGCCAAAACTTCTAAGCCAGCAGAACCTAGAGTTATGGGGACAGGAAGCAAAAATTTTCCTAGAGGGTCACTAGGAGTGATAGTAAGTGGAACTATTCCGTTTTCCACCCCTTGATTCCTGGACCCATGAATCCTGGCTATGGGTGAAACTGTACCATATATCGAGCGCTGATTCAAAGCATATACTGCCTTCTGAAGAACTCTGCCCCAGCCTTCCAAGCTGTTACCACCTAATTGGCGCTGTAACTGCGTCTTCAAAAGGCCATTCCATCTTTCTATCAGCCCAGCTGCTTCAGGATGATGGGGAATGTGGTAAGACCAGTGAATTCCATGATCGTGAGCCCACTGTCGTACTTCTCTGGCTGTGAAATGAGTTCCTTGGTCAGAAGCAATACTGTGTGGAATACCATGACGATAGATGAGGCATTCTGTCAGTCCGTGAATGGTGGTTTTAGCAGAGGCATTACGTGCAGGAAAGGCAAATCCATAACCAGAATAAGTATCTACTCCAGTAAGAACAAAACGCTGTCCTTTCCACGAAGGAAGTGGTCCAATGTAGTCAACCTGCCACCAGGTTGCTGGCTGGTCACCTCGAGGAATGGTGCCATATCTGGGGCTCAGTGTTGGTTTCTGCTGTTGGCAGATCTGGCAATCAGCAGCAGCTGTAGCCAGGTCAGCCTTGGTGAGTGGAAGCCCATGTTGCTGAGCCCAAGCATAACCTCCATCTCGACCACCATGACCACTTTGTTCATGTACCCATTGAGCAATGACAGGGATGGCTGGGGAGAGAGGCTGACTGTCCACAGAACGGGTCATCTTATCCACTTGATTATTGAACTCCTCCTCGGCTGAAGTCACCTTTTGGTGAGCATTTACATGGGACACAAATATCTTCACATCCTTTGCCCATTTGGAGAGATCTATCCACATACTTCTTCCCCAGATGTCTTTCTCACCAATTTTCCAATTGTGATCTTTCCAAGTCCCTGACCATCCAGCCAATCCATTGGCTACAGCCCATGAGTCAGTGAATAATCGTACATCTGGCCACTTCTTCTTACAAACAAACTGTAATACCATGTGTACTGCCCGAAGTTCTGCCCACTGTGAAGATTTCCCTTCACCTGTGTCTTTCAAGGTTGTCCCAGAAAGGGGTTGTAATGCTGCAGCTGTCCACTTCTGGGTGGTGCCTGCATAACGTGCAGAGCCATCAGTAAACCAGGCTCTAGTCTTCTCCTCTTCGGTCAGTTGATCATAGGGAACACCCCATGAGGCTATAGGTGCATGCTTGGCAGCAGATGGCATTGTAACAGGAGTAGAAACCATAGGCATTTGAGCAACTTCTTCATGTAACTTGCTTGTGCCTTCAGGACCTGCTCTGGCCCGATCACGTATATACCACTTCCATTTGATAATAGACTGCTGCTGTGCACGTCCCACTTTATGACTTGCAGGGTCTGATAGTACCCAGCTCATGATGGGTAATTCAGGTCGCATAGTGACTTGGTGTCCTATTGTCAGACGTTCAGTTTCCACTAAGGCCCAATAGCAGGCCAAGAGCTGTTTTTCAAAGGGAGAATAGTTGTCTGCAGATGATGGTAGAGCTTTGCTCCAAAATCCCAAAGGCCTTTTCTGTGATTCACCTACAGGGGCCTGCCAGAGGCTCCAAACAGCATCTCTATCAGCCACAGACACCTCAAGTACCATCGGGTCTGCTGGGTCATATGGTCCAAGTGGTAGAGCAGCCTGCACAGCAGCCTGGACCTGTTGAAGGGCCTTCTCCTGTTCCAGGCCCCACACAAAGCTAGCAGCTTTCCGAGTCACTTGGTAAATAGGCCTAAGTAACACACCCAAGTGAGGGATGTGTTGTCTCCAGAATCCAAATAGACCCACTAAACGTTGTGCTTCTTTCTTGGTTGTAGGAGGGGCCAGGTGCAATAACTTATCTTTCACCTTAGAAGGAATATCTCTGCATGCCCCACACCACTGGACTCCTAAGAATTTCACTGAGGTAGATGGTCCTTGAATTTTGGTTGGATTTATTTCCCATCCTCTGATACGCATATGTGTTACCAATGAGTCCAAAGTGGTTGCTACTTCCTGCTCACTTGGTCCAATCAGCATAATGTCATCAATATAGTGCACCAATGTGATATTTTGTGGAAGATCCAAACGATCAAGATCCCTTCTAACTAAATTATGACACAGGGCAGGAGAGTTAATATATCCTTGAGGCAAAACTGTGAAGGTATACTGTTGGCCTTGCCAACTGAAAGCAAATTGCTTCTGGTGGTCCTTATGGACAGGTACTGAGAAGAAGGCATTTGCCAGATCAATAGCCGCATACCAGGTGCCAGGAGATGTGTTAATTTGCTCAAGTAACGAAACTACATCTGGTACAGCAGCTGCAATTGGAGTTACTACCTGATTTAGTTTTCGATAATCAACTGTCATTCTCCATGATCCATCTGTTTTCTGCACTGGCCAGATAGGAGAGTTAAACGGAGATGTGGTGGGAACCACCACCCCTGCGTCTTTCAAGTCCTTGATAGTGGCAGTAATTTCTGCAATGCCTCCAGGAATACGATACTGTTTTTGATTCACTATTTTCTTTGGCAAAGGCAACTCTAAAGGCTTCCATTTGGCCTTTCCAACCATAATAGCCCTCACTCTACAGTTCAGGGAACCAATATGAGAATTCTGCCAATTTCTGAGTATATCTATCCCAATTATACATTCTGGAACTGGGGAAATCACCACAGGATGTGTCCGGGGACCTACTGGACCTACTGTGAGTCGGACATCAGTCAAAACTCCATTAATCACCTGCCCTCCATAAGCCCCTACTTTAACTGGAGGGCCACAATGTTTCTTGGGATCCCCTGGGATCAGTGTCAACTCAGAACCAGTATCCAGCAGACCCCGAAAAGTCTGATTATTTCCTTTTCCCCAGTGTACAGTTACCCTTGTAAAAGGCCGTAGGTCCCTCTGGGGAAGAACTGGAGAAAGGGTAACAGCAAAACCTTTGAGTGTCTTATCAAGATCCTTCCTCAGCGGAACCTGGCCACCCCTTCATTCAAGGGGTTCTGGATCTGCAAACTGTCTCAAGTCTGGAAATTGATTCACTGGCCGAGATTGCTGTTTACCACGATCTAATGTAGCCTTTCTTTCATTTGTTTGAGAATTTTTCTGCTTATACAGATCAAACAAATATGCAGTAGGCTTCCTATGTATTTCATTCCTGGAAACACCATGATTGGTTAGCCAGTACCAAAGGTCCAACCGAGTCATGCCATTATAAATTTCACCTCTCCTGTGCTGACCATTACTGGGTATGTTATTATAAACATTCTTTTGTCTACGCTGTCCATTATAATAACTAGAATCACCTTGTCTCGGGCGATTCAATGCTGCCACCTGGCCCTTGTTACCTCGGAATCCAACTAAACCCAGTGAATTTAATTCATCTAATTGAGCAGAAGCATCTCCAATGCTAAGATCTGGCACAAGGAAAAGGGAAAGAACAAAACCCTTCAAATGTGCTGGTGCCCCTCTCACCAATTTGCGTCTTATAGAGCTGGTGAAAGGCATATCTTCTGGACCTTCCCATTGTGGACAATTATGCTTTACACAATATATCCACTCTAGCATTGCAATTTCCCTAAGTCTTAAAATCCCTTCATCAACACTAAGCCATGGAATATCAGGCATCTCCAAGTCATTTCCAGTAGGCCATCTTTTGATAAACACCTCAGCCAACCATTCAAACAAACTTTTGACACCTTTTTTAACTATGCGAGCTTCCGTATTAAACCTAGAATCTCTACTCAGAGGACCCATGTCAATAAACTCAGCCTGCTCTAGTTTTATGTTCCTTCCACCCTTATCCCACACCCTTAAAATCCATTCCCACACATATTCACCAGGTTTCTGCTTAAATGAATTAGCAAACTCATTAAGCTCCTTAGTAGTGTAGCGAATTTCCTCATGGACTACACTTTCTACCTCCCCTCTAGGAGCCTGTTTTGCTTTGAGTCTGGTTACAGGTCTAGAAGAAACTATTGGTGGGCCGTGAGCAGACTCTGCAAAATTAATTTCCTCATGTGGGGAAGGCATTATTTCAAGAGGTGGGGCTGAGGGTACTACTTCCTCAGGTGGGGCAAACCCTTGAGAATCTGAGGATTCAAAATTCTCAGCTTCAACATGGTCTTCCCACACATCCCCATCCCATGTTGTAGGATCCCATTCTTTGCCAATTAGAGCCCTTACTTTAACTGTCGACACACTCTGAGGCTGAGACTTGAATTTTTGCTGTAGTTCAGCCAACCTTACAATGAGAGTTTCTGTTTGATTTTCTGCAACTTGAGCTCTATTGCTACAAGAGAGAAGATTCTCCTCAAGGACACACTTAGCAACTTTTAGATCGTTTACTTGTGTCTGGAGCCTTTCGATTTTATCACACAACTCCTTCCTTTCATTCATCATTTTTTCCACAGATACTAAGAGCAGCCAGCCAGTAAAATCATTTTTCGATTTTTTCCCCATCTTGTAGAAAGCTTTGTGCACTGAATCACCTAATTCATTAAGAAAATCAAGGGCATTAGCTTCTTTAAGTTCGGAATATAGTTTCAACCATGGGTCTTCAAAATTCTCTGAGCTCCCAGGAGGGAGAGAATCTGGAGAGGTTTCAATAGTTGAAAGTGCTGGTGGATCAACAAGCCAATTCCAGAATTTTAAAAGATTCATCCTTGTACTTCTGTTACTCTAGAACCACTCCTGGTACCAACTTCTGTATTAGTCAGGGTTCTCTAGAGTCACAGAACTTATGGATAGTCTCTAGATAGTAAAGGAATTTATTGATGACTTACAGTCGGCAGCCCAATTCCCAACAATGGTTCAGTCGCAGCTGTGAATGGAAGTCCAAGGATCTAGCAGTTACTCAGTCTCACGCAGCAAGCAGGCGAAGGAGCAAGAGCAAGAGCAAGAGCTAGACTCCCTTCTTCCAATGTCCTTATATTGTCTCCAGCAAAAGGTGTAGCCCAGATTAAAGGTGTGTTCCACCACACCTTTAATCCCAGATGAAAGGCATAGCCCAGATTAAAGGTGTGTTCCTTAACTCGGAGATTCAATCTTCTGGAATCCATAGCCACTATGGCTCAAGATCTTCAAACCAAGATCCAGATAAGGATCTCCAAGCCTCCAGATAAGGGTCACTGGTGAGCCTTCCAATTCCGAATTGTAGTTCATTCCAAATATTGTCAAGTTGACAACCAGGAATAGCCACTACAGTACTATTCTGGTTTCCAGTTAGAACCACAGAACTATAGTAACAAAAACAGTTTGGTGGGCTGCAGAGATGGCTCAGTGGTTAAGAGCACTGACTGCTCTTCCAGAGGTCCTAAGTTCAATTCCCAGCAACCACATGGTGGCTCACAACCATCTGTAATGGGATCTGATGCCCTTTTTTTGGTGTGTCTGAAGACAGCTACAGTGTATTCATATACATAAAATAAATAATTCTTTTAAAAAAACACACCAGTTTGGTGTTGCTGGCATAAAATGTATCAGAGAAATAGAATACACAACCGAGAATTAAACACTTACAGCCAGTTGAATTTTGGGCAAAGATGCCAAATACTACATTTGAGAAAGAGATAGCATCTCAACACAGTACAGGGAGACATGAATATCCATATGTAAAAAAATGAGACTAGATCCTTATCTCTTACCCCATACAAAAATCAATTCAAGATGTAATACTTCAAATTGAAATTTTTTGTGGGGGAAAAACAGAGAAACCTCTTAAAATATGGTCATAGGCAGGGACTTTCTGAAAAGGACTCCAATAGCTCATGAAATAATATCAAGAATTTAAAAGCCTCTCCACAGGAACGGAACCAAGCAACAGGGTAAAAAGACAACCAGTAGAAGGAGAGAAAACTGTACTAGCTGTCAATATATAAAGATGCAGGCAGGAGTGGTGGCCCACGCCTTTAATCCCAGCATTCAGGAGGCAGAGGCAGGAGGATCTCTGAGTTCCAGGCCAGCCTGGTCTACATAGTGAGCTCTAGGTCAGCCAGGACTATACAGAGAAACCCTGCCTCAACAACAACAACAACAAACAAAACAAAACAAAACAAAACAAAACAAAACAAAACAAAACAAAATACAATCAGTTGATAAATGGCCTAATTAATGAGCAGACTTTTCTCAAAAGATTGATGGTCCAGTGACCCATAAATAGACAAATAATGGTCAACACTCTTAGCCCCCAAGGAAATGCAAATTAAAACCACATTGAGATTGTATTTTACTCTAGTCAGAATACCAGTAATTAAGAAAGCAAGTAACAACAAGTGATAATGAGGATTTGAAAAAAAGAGAACCTTTACCAAAGGGGATAGAAATTAGTGTGGAGGTTCCTCAACAAACTTAAACTACCATATGATCCAGTTATACTACCAGTATACTTCCTGGGTACACTCCAAAGACTAGGTTAACGTACCATAGACACTTGCACATCTATGCTTACTGCAGTGTACATGCGTGCATGTATGCATGCATGTCTTGAAAGTTGAAGCCAGACTGGGGGAATGAAAAACAGTGGGGAAGAAGAAAAGGAAAGATATGAAGATACAGAGGTGAGCATTGTCAGAATACATGATACACAAATGAATCTCATCACTGTTTAATGAATATATGCCAAGAACACTATCCATCTCAATGATTACTTCTAGGTTTTGGCCGACTTACACACTGGCATGTTCACCACTTAGCTATTGAGGTCATGCCTGGTTTCATGGAGAGCCAAGGTAAAGAATGGATTACTGTATATTTCATGGTCACTAGGAGAGGGTATATTGCCAGCAACTAAGACTATTACCCCTTTGAAGGTTGCTAATTTTCAATAAATTTGATGCCTTGGACAAATGAGCATGTACTTGGCCATGAGTGTTTTGTTTTAAAAGTGATATATTTTTTTAATAAATCTAAGGCACATACTGATTATTCCTGGTTATGGACCTATTCTGGATTTATAGTCTTCCCCCTTTTCCTGGATGTCTCAACTGACTACATCATTTGTGATCTACAGATCATTTTTGATTTTTAAATTTTCTTTTGGGGGTTTTTTAAAAATATTTTTAATATATGTCTCTTCCTGATTATTGTTTTTATCTAAACCTAGATATAAGTTAGGGAGAATAGTGCACACAAAACCCTAGCAATTAGAGGCTGATATATTAGTATACAAGATGGAAGCCAGCCTGGACTACATAAATCTCATAAATCTATTAAAATAAATTATATTGGCTTCATATAGATTCTTTTTTAAAAATTTATTTTTATATATGAGTACATTGTAGATGTCTTCAGATACACCAGTAGAGGGCATCAGATCCCATTACAGATAGTTGTGAGCCACCATGTGGTTGCTGGGAATTGAACTCAGAACCTCTGGAAGAACAGCCAGTGCTCTTAACTGCTGAGCCATCTCTCCAGCCCCTTCATATGAATTCTTAAAACCCTTACTGATTATTTAACCTTGAATGCATGCAGTCAACATAGTTCCCTTATTTTATATGTTTTCACGTTTGTGACATAGTAATATTCCTTGCATCAATTTTAAACAGGCTTGATGCTACTTACTGAATGAAACAGCTCAGTGGAGATGGTGACACAGGTATAAGGAGACAGCGTGTCCTACATGTCTGATCATAATCGTACTTTTACAATGTTCTTACAGATGAAATGCCAGCAATATAAGAAAAACCGAATGGAGCAAGAGGGGACCATTGCTTCTTTGCAAAAGGAGATCCACAGACTTGCCAAAGAGGAGGAAGAGCGCATCCTCACTCAGAACAGAGTGTTTGCCCATCTCTGCAGAAGAGTCCCTCACTCAGTCTTGGATAAACAGTAATGCCTAGTACATAAGACGATAATGGAGCTAGATGGATTGTTTTCAGCTAATTTTTTTCTTGAGGGTGGTTAGATCTTTTGCTATAGAAATCTCCTTTTCCCCTTTTTTTTCTAGTTCATCATTTTGTGTGTGTGTGTGTGTGTGTGTGTGTGTGTACACGTGCGCGTGCATATTTGTATTGTGCATGCATGTGTGTGTGAATATAATTTTAAGAGTATTTTGAGTAATTAATTTATTAAACTTTATATATACAGGTGTTGTGCCTGCATGTATTTATATGTACCACATGCCTGCAGTGACCAGAAAAGGATGTCAGACACCCCTGGAACTGGAGTTATAGACAGTTAGTTGTAGGCCATCTTGTGGGTGCTGGGGATAAAACCTTTGTCCTCTGAAAGAGCAACCAGTGCTCTTAGACTCTGAACCATCTCTCCAACTCCTTGAGGAATGGGTCTAGACATTTATTTTTAAAATATTAACTATGGATGGGTAGGTATAGTGGCACATGCCTTTAATTCCAGCACTTGGGAGGGAGAAGCAGATAGATAGATCGCTGAGTTCTAGACCTGCCAGGGCCATACAGTGAGAACCTATCTCAAAAAAGAAAATCCAAACTAAACAAAAAATACTTATCAGTTTTGTGTGTGTGCAAGTATGTGCACATACCTGAGTGTGTGTATGTGTGTGTGTGTGTGTCCATATGGTATGCTGGAATCAAACCCAGGTCCCAAGTAAGAGAAGCAAGTTCCCTTAACCATTGAGCCTTGGGCAGATATTTATGAGGGAGATTGCCAGAGATAGGATTGTTGGGACAGGAAGACTATGTATTTAATAAAGTGAAACATGCTTATAAATATAGTAATAGAAGATATATAGATATAGATCAGTGCAATACTTGTTTCTGGCAAGAATTACTGAAAAATTTTAAGTTTGCCAGACAATCCGTGCTAAAGATTTGATTTCGAGTAATGTGTATGTATGCATGTATGTGGGTATATGTGCTTCCAGAGCCATTGGAAACCTCCAGGGCTGGAGTTACAGTGGCTTTGCCCTACCCTATGTGTACTGAGAACTGAACTTGGGTCTTCTGCAAGAGTAGTATATACTTTAAAAAATGTTTAGGCCTGGAGGGGTGGCTCAGAGGTTGGGAGTACTCGGTACTCTTGCAGAGAACCAGGGTTCTATTCCCAGCACCCACGTGGTGTCTCACAGTTGCCTGTATCTCTAGCTCCAGGGGATTAGATGCCCTTCTTGGTCCTCCCTGGGCACTTGAACACAAGTTGTACATACACACATAAATAAATAAGTCTTAAAGAAAAAAGTTAAAATGTATTTTCTATGTATGAGTGTTTTGCCTATATGTATGTACCACATGTGAGCCTGTGCCTGTGGAGTCCAGAAGCAAGCATTGGATCCCTTAGAACTGGAGTTAGGGATGATTGTGAGTCACTGTGTAGGTTAGAAATTAAACCTCTGAAAGAGCAGCAAGTCTCTCTAGCCCTGCAGTATGCTCTCTTAACTGCTAAGCCATCTCTCCATCCCCAGTCTGTATTTTTATCTTTGTAATTTGAAATTATGTAGGAAGTTTGGTAAATACTACCTTTTGAAACTAACTGAACATATTTTTTGTTTTCTAGATTGCTGTGTCTAATTGATTACTATGAATGTAAACTTAGAAAACTTCATATACAAAGGTATAAATAATATAATTTTATTTTTATATTTATACATTAAGTTTCTGTTGTAATCGCAGAAGTTTGAAGCGCAGGGTAAATGAGGTGCTGTGCACTGCACTGTTAGCCACTTACGCGCTACAATTTTTCTTCAGTCTTTTTATTAAGACTTGGAAGTAGTATTAGGAATCAACAGTATGTGTACAGTGTGTTTTTAAAAAGACCAGGAAATGTTCCATTTATATTTTGTTTGTTCATTCAAGTATTTTTCATCCACTCTTGTGTCCCGTGACAAAGTTTTCTGGTCCTCACACATTCTAAGAGTTAGTAAACATACTGCTCTAAGATTAGATAGCTACTGTGATGTGATACTATTCTTTGTAGAACAAGTGGGAACCTGGGATTTCCATGTTTAAGTTATTAAATCCCTTGAATTGGCTTCAGTTTTGCTAGCTACATGTTCTCTTTGAGGAGAAAGTCCCACAAGATGTAGTGTGTTTGTCTTCCCACAGGCAGTTTGAGGAAGACAGTCAGTCAGAAGAAAAAGACTTCACAAACCTGGGTGCCTCACCAAATTATAAAGGCGTTCTGATGGTATGGAGACCAGAGCACTGACAAATACCTTTTCATAAAGCAAAATAATCCCCTAAGAGAGTTCCTTATTTTACTGTGAAATGCATTGCAGTCGTTACAGAAGCAACTCAAGGAATCCAAATCCAGGATCGACGTGCTGGTAGGTGAGAAGCTGAGCCTCCAGAAAGATCTGGAAAACAGGTGGGAGAAATGCTTAGAATGTCAGACGAGTCATTCCTGCCCCCTTTCTCCAGAACTGAACCCGAGCACCTGACCCTCCTGTGCTCCCTTTGACTGGTCGTATGTCCTGGCAAATGGTGACCGCAGTAAGAATCCATAGGGAAGCAAGGGGAGCAAGAAAACAGGAATCCATGTTAGGATAAAATTGGCTAAGACCTTTGAGGAGATTCAGGGTTTTGGGTTCTTTGTTTGTGTTTATGTGGGTGTGAAGTTGAGTGTGCACATCTGTGCTCCTGAGCTGCCTACCTTGCTTTATGAGACAGGATCACTCCTTAAGACCTGCTGGGAGCTTGTTAATTAGACCAGGCTGCCTTGCTAATGAGCCTTGGAGATCTGCCTGTGGGATCACCTCATTCCCAGGGCTGGGACTACAAGTGTGTGCCCTCATGCCTTTTTAGTAGATTCTTGGGTTTGAACTCTGGTCTCCATGTTTGCATGCCACTCTTCCAGACTTAGCTGTCTCTCGAAGCCCAGGTTCAGTCTATGTTTAGTTTTTCTTTTAAAATTAGCTGTAGTGAGGGCTGGAGGGTTTCTCATTTGGAAAACTGTCTGCTATGCAAGCATGTGAGAGCTTGAGGTCAGATCTTTAGCACTATTGTGAAAAGGCAAATTGTAGCAGCGTGTACCTGTAATTGCAGCATTGGATGCAGGAGTGAAGACTGGCAGATTCCTGGAGCTCACTGGCTGGCCAGCCAGCCTAGCCAGTTGATGGACACTATGTCCAGTGAGAAAACATATCTCAAAACTAAGATAGACAGCAATGAAAATGATCCCCGATGCCATCTCTGGTCTTCACACATATTCACACACATGCGCATGTGTACTTGTATGCAAACATGCACCTGCTCATATCCACACACACAAACACAGTCACAGCTAGCTGCAGTCATGTATGGTTGATGCACAATATATTATACACAGTTTGAAAGTGTTGATATATATTGACCCTTGTGAACGGTCACCACTGAGAAAATTCTCCCCCGGATTTTGTGTTTATGTAGTTTTATCCTCACATACTTATCTTTACCTCAGACAATCTCTGGTGTGTTTTTTCTTTCTTAGATAGTGTATAAATGAATCACAGTGTTTCTTGTTTATCTTTATAACTTCACATAACATTTTTAATTTTAATTTTTAAAATTAAAAATTGACAAATTATAGTTGTAGTTGTCACAGGATACAAAGTTATGTGATTTAGGAACATAGTGTGGAATACTTACGTCAAACTAATTAACATCAGTTACTTCAAATGTTTACTATTTTTCAGGTGAAAACATTTGAATTTTAGTAACCTAATGATTTTGAAATGTTATACTCTATGATTACTTTCTATAACACATTCAATTTCAGTGGGTTTCTCATTCCAAAATTACTTTTAGCTGTTTTTTCTTAACCCTGTGGTTATAGGAGCAAAAAAGTCAATTGTTTCTGTTACAGAAAATAGACAGCATAATTATAAAAAGAAAATACTACTTGGTGGTGGTATGTTACCTGGAATGAGCATTGATAAAACTTTAATTTTACTCAATACCTTTTATTGTAAGCCAGAAATTATCCCAAGTTTTGGGATAAAACAATGACCAAAACAAACCTCCCTGCTCTGAAAGACTTATAACTTAATGATAAAAAATTATGTGGCGGACTCATAGCATAAAGTCTGAAAACTTCCTGTGGACCACAGAAAGATGGAGTAAGAACTTCATGTTTGGGAATCATGAACTGTTAAGTTCAGGACAGCAGTAACCTGTGAGAGAGACAGGAGTGACGTTATAGCTAGGGTGTCAGAGCTAGGGTTTCTCTGGCCGGGATAAAACACATACATGGCCAGAAGCAAGCTGGGGAGGGAAGGGTTGATTTCACTGTACAGGTTAGAGTCCACCATCCAAGAAAGGCAGGGTAAGAGCCTTGGGGCAGGAACTGAAGCAGAGGCCATGGAATTACGGGGTTACTGCTTTGTTCCTCGTGGCTTGCTCAGACTGCTTTCTAGGACCTTGGGCTCAGGCGTGGGCTGGGCCCTCCCACATAATTATCATCTGCAAAGTCTTGCTTGCGGGTCAGTTTTACTTAGGTGCTGTTTGCTTGTTTGTTTGTTTTTCCAGTGCAGTGGTACACTGCCTTTAGTCTAGGCAGAGGCAGGTGGATCTCTGAGTTCAAGGTCAGCCTGGTCTACAGAGCAAGTTCTAGAGCAACCAGGGCTACACAGAGAAACTGTGTCTCAAAGAAACCAAAAGATTTCATCTTCCCAGATACATCTAGGTTTGTGTCAAGTTGACAAAAGCCAACCAGCACAGAAGAAAACAAGTTTTAGTGTAAAAAGGATTTAATATCCTTTGTTAATATCCAAATATAAACAAACTAGGTGATAGATGGGTATACCATAGACAAGATACATATCATCTCAAAAGTGAGTAGTAACTTTAAGGAATTATACAGAATGAAATCAAAATGCCTAGTAAACACCTAAGAGTTAAAGATTTAATAAGGGGCTGGAGAGACGGCTCAGCAGATGAGAGCACGGTCTATTTTCCAGAGGACTGGAGTTTGATTCCCAGAACTCACAAGCATCTGGACTCCATTCCCATAGGATTCAGTGCTGCTTCTGGCATTCACAGGCACCAGGCACACAAGTGATACACAGATAGATTTGCAGGCAGAATACCAATAGACATAAGGTTTAATTAAAATAGTTTAATGTTTATTGATAACATGATAATTTTTTATTTATTGTTTAGTATGTGTTTTTCTCTCTTTGATACATTTAATGTATTCATCATGATGTCTCCTCTACAGGCCCACAGAACATGAATTAAGACTTTATAAACAACAAGTGAAGAAACTGGAAAAAACCCTGAAGAAAAACATAAAGTAATTATATTTTGTCAGACTTTCTGCTTATAGTTGGGTCTTATGTTTTATTTTTGCTCTTATATTTATCAGCTGCTGTGTTTTATCCTTGGCTTGGGCTAAACATGCTAGCTTCAATCTATAAATCCCAGCACTGTGAAGTATGGGCAGGAAGATCACAAATAAGAGAATAGCCTGGTCCATATAGCAAAGCTCAGTTTCAAAAAAAAAAAAAACAAAAAAAACAAAAAAAAACAAAAAACAAAAAAACCAACAACAAAAACAAACCCAAAGTAAACAATGGAAAAGGAGATATTTCTGATTCTAACAGTTTAAAAGCAAATTGGATTTGACTTTGTGTTTATATATTCTTGAGAATTTCATGCATATATGATCATATACATAGGTACTTAGGCAGCATTTTGACAGCAAGATCATTTATCAGAATAGTAGTGGCAGCTTCTATCCTAAGGCCTCTGAGCTCCTGAGTCATGAACGTTTGACAAGGGTTAAGCACCAGGCATTCAATTCCCTCTTGTGGAACAGGCCTTGAATCCAACCAGAAAGCTGTTATCCCAGGCCACTGTTAGACCAGCAGGCGTCTCTTTTGTGGTAGGTCAGTGCTGCAGCATTAAGGCCCAGCTGGTTATTAAGGCCCAGCTGGTTAGGGCCATTGATTCCTTTCCAGCACCCTGCATAGCACCTCCGGGCACTCTGAAAGCTAGCCAGCATTAGGAAGTTTCCCGCTTGGTTTGAGATTTATTTCTGTATGGTGCCTTCAGCAATAATGTTTAGAGTCTTGTAATACTGTGTGGTGGGGCCAGGGGCAATGAGAACAGCCTGTGCTGACTTGGAGACCTCTTGGGCCTCCCTGACCATTAATTCCTAGGAAGTGTCCATGTCTTACCCATGTATTCTGGGAGTGGCACTGTCCACCCAAGCAGGTTATTTCCATTAAAGAGGTATTTTTTAAAGTTGTAATTTCAAACCAGCTACTTAGCTAGTGGACTTCCATAGGCTTTTTCCTATATCTTTAGTTTTGGTTAACTTGTTTTCTCTTTAACCCCCTAACCCTCATGCTTACTTAACCCTTTAACAACCAGTAATTCCCCTCTTCTTTTATTTCACATATATTTTTCTGTCCCTTCAATTTTAAATATTGAGTTGTAAGATAGTAGACCTCCATATGGTTTTTCATGTATCCCTTCCTTGGGTCAGCCCCCTTGTCTACCTCCTAGGTACCCTATACTGTGCAACCCTTCCTGGTTAAGCCTGTATGCCGCACTCTCCCACCATACCACTGGCATTTCACCTATGACCTATTATCCTCTGCCCTTACTGTGTAGCCTTCAAAAACCCTTTCTAGCTTGCTGGCTTCACTTAGTTTCCAAGTTAAATACACAAAATATTTGACATTAGGAACTGCATATGAGACAAAGTGTATAATATTTGATTCTTCTAGGCCTGGACTTGGTCTTATTTCTACCTCAATTGAGTGGGAAAAAAGTATAGGAAGAAAAGAAAAAAAATGATTTTGATGAAAATTACCTTTAGAAATGGGAAAATTATAGGAGAAACAGAAATTATGGGTAGCAGATCCTATATTTTTGTTGTAGGTAAGTTACAATCTGAAGTTTTATGTTAATTTTTGTGTTAGAGATTGAACCCAGGGCCTTAAGCACGGAAAGGTAAAGGCTCTAGCACTGAGATGGCTCTCAGCATGATCTAAAAAAGTTTAGTAAGTTTTGTCATTTAAAAACTAAAAGTACTAGAAAGCACATAGTGAACCAGTCCTATCTAACACCTTTTTTTTTTTTTTTTTTTTTTTTTTTTTAAAGAGTTATTTATTTATTTATTATATATAAGTACACTGTAGCTGTCTTCAGACACTCCAGAAGAGGGAGTCAGATCTCGTGATCGGATGGTTGTGAGCCACCATGTGGTTGCTGGGATTTGAACTCCTGACCTTCGGAAGAGCAGTCGGGTGCTCTTACCCACTGAGCCATCTCACCAGCCCCCCTATCTAACACCTTTAACTCCTCCTCCTGCTTTACAAAGTAAGGTCTGAGGCATTTAAAACGATGATCTTAAGTAGTGATGGTGCATCCATAAGATTATCTAGTATATTCATTGATTCAAACGACTAGGACTTGAGAAATTTGTGAAGCTGTGGGATTGATTATTTTGAAAATTGTTAGTATATGCATTAAATATAGATCAATTCATTTGTGTTGTTGGTATGCATAGTTCAGTTTTCCAGTGAGAGCTGCTCTTTCTCCTCCCTGTGGAAACACTACTATCCCAACTGAAAAGGCAAGGAAAAACAAGGAAGGATTCATTGTCTATCTACTTAAGTTTGGGGAGAAAAACTAGACAGAATTCTAGGGAAAGGTTTGGAAAGGTTGCATTTAGTCAGTGAATATCCCTATTGTTGCTGTGTTTTGTCTGCACAGTAGTACTTCCTAGTATCTATGTGGCGTTCTAAACACTGGGGTTGCAAAATAGACCTCATTGAGATGACATAAGGGAGAAGGATCATAAAGGAATAGAAAAGGCAATTTTGATAGAACCTGAATACAATATTAATAGTGGTTTTGATAACGGCAAGCAGGATAGTGTGGTGGGCAGAGGCACCACAAGCATTACATTGTGTGTGGCTGTCGAATTCTTTTTCCACCAATTAAATAATTAAAGGGCAATAAAGGATCCAAAGTGTAGCACAGGTAATGTTTAAATCAAAGCAAAAATAGTAGGTAAGAACAGAGTCCTCTGAAAGGATAGGTCCTGGAGTTCACAAGGTATCTTTGGCGGAGTTTTTTATATTGATTCAGTCAGTACCTTCATTACCAGTTTAACTGGAACTCTCTGATATGATGGTTTTTTTTTTTCCCAGCTCAGGAATTAGATGGTGGGCTTCAGTACTCAGGCAGGGAAGTTATTTTGATTAGTTGGGGTTCTGGATCCACGAGGTAGCAAGACATTGTCCACATGCCTTGCACTTTCTTCTAAACATGTCTCTCTCTACAAGTACCCATTCTCTGATGTAGGCCATGCTGGAATAGAAGGTTTGTTTTTTGGCCCTGGCCCCTCCTTTACGATATTCAACATCCATTTTAAGATATGTGGAGTTAACATTATCCTGGTCTCCTTTTCTCTCACTCTCTACCTAACAAGTGAACTTCCTAACTCCTACTTTCTTTCATCAACCCCTCTCAGGAGGTAACCCTAACTGCAGTCAGCTGACAGAACAGTAGTCAGGGTCCCTCCAGAAGGGCCTGTTTAGGAGCCCATAGCAGAAAGGCCTATGTGGTGGTGGGTTGGCCTGTCATTTTAGTTCCACATGGTGATAGCTTTCTTTCATTGTCCTATGTTTTTGGTATTTGTGGCAACATCTAAAACATATAATTAATGAGATTAAGGGCATTATAATGAAGGTGGTTAGGAGAGTCTGTTGCATCTCAGGAAAGGTCATTGATGAGGGAAATATGTATGATAGCCAGCCACAGAACCTTGGCATGGTTGGTCATAGGTGATAACAAGCTAAGGATGTCATTTCCTCCCTTGTCCACTGTTAAGTGTATCTTATTGAGTGTTCCTGTTGACTTTTCTGAGAAATTTGTTTGCCTTATTATTTGCCAGATGTAACTGAGTCTCAGGCCATTGTACATTCATGATTTTTTTTTAATTTTTTTTTTTTTTTTTACATTCATGATTTTAATGTCTCAGGGTGTATTTACAGTTAGCTCTAGGGATAACATCAAGGTTATCATAGGTTATAAATGGACCATAAGTAGGTCTGTTTTATTTCTTTGGTATTGCACCAAATTCCAGTGTGAGGGAGTGTGTGCTTTGTTGTCTACAGGAGAAGGCTGATCATGTTACAGTTTTCTTATGGGTTACACCCTCCCAGCAAGCATTACCCATGTACCAAACTTTATTCCTAGTTGGAACAGAGACTAAGGGCCAGACATGGGAGCAATCAGAATTCCATTTCTTTTAGGGACATAGCCAGACAGCACCTTTTTGTTCACAGTTGGAGATAAAGCCCACTGAAGCTCATTTTGGAGGATTGTCCATCTCTGTCCAGTGGGCATGATGAAAATGGCCTCTTCAGTTTCCCATTAGTCCAGTTAGTTGTACAATAGGAGATTTGCAGATTTATTTAATCTAGGAACCTGGGCAGTTAGAGCACAATGACTTGTGTTGAATTTAGTAGTAATTACTTTCTAGAGCATAGTTACCCATGTTTTTTCTATAGTTTTTTGGCATGTGGCTCTGCATTAAGGATGGTTGGCCATTGTCCCATAGCTAATTATGATTCCATCTGCATCAACATAGTTCAGAGTCACTGTTGAGTTAGGGTACAGGCCCTTCACAGTTTTGGGTTAGAAAGTAATTTTGTAAGGCCTGCCTAGTTCAACTTAGCCAATCAATTGGGTTAGAATTTTCTTCTGGGAGTATCTCCCATACTCTACTTTCCTCCTGTGATAGTAACTCTACTCCATGTCCTATTCTTTTTCTAGAGAATGTCTCCTCTCTGTTGTGGCTCATTCAGTTTGTCCCATGAATCTAGTGCCTAGTTTATTAAAAAAGATCTACTTTCTTTTGGATTGTCAGTCAGTTCTGAGAAGTCTACCCAGAATGTTGGCTCCACTGAAGGGTTTGAGGACAGCCAGGGTAATGAGAATGGGCCCCAAATATAAAAATGTCCCAGTGTAGGGTTGATCAAGTAAAAATAACTCCCATGTAGGATGAAGTCTGAGTGTGCCATAACAGTTCCCAGTGTTTTCCAGGCCTAAGGATGGTATTAGTACTCAATGGGATGTTGGTCTACCGTATCATTCCAATAAGTTTAGAGTTTTTAGTTACTGGGGATTCAATAATCCATCATCAGCTACCAGGTAGGGAATTTGGGGCGGGGGAGGGGAGCAATGAATGGTATAACAGTGGACCTTGCTTACCTTTGCAACCTTTCTTTAGAAACCTCTGGTGAAATGTTATTGATAGCAACACAGTAATGAGACTGCTGTCTAATAAGTATTGTCTCCTGTTTCTCCCATAGCTGAGGAGAAAAGACCAGATATTTTATTTTGGTTATGTTAAAGGGGATTCCTAAAAGGTATTGCTTTATTGATTGAAGTTCCAGATATCCCTGAAAAATGGTCCCCTTTCTAAAGATCTAGAGTAGTTCCCTCCCACTCTAAAAATTGGGGCAGTCCTGAATTTGATTCAAATCTGATAATGAAGAAACGTCCATTTTGGAGGAAGATGAAAGCCCTATATTTTCCAAGGTCTTGTGAACTCAGGTTCCTGGGTAGGACATGGACTATGGGGAGGGTGGGTATTGGAGTAGTCAAAAAAATCATCTGGGAGTAAAGCAGAGTGATTTAAGGGGTCATCCCGAATTATGGGAAAAGTTACACCACAAAGTAAGGTAGGCACAGGACAAGTGAGATATAAACTAAAAGCTACAGCAACGGTGGTACCTACATATGCTGCTGCTTTGCACACTTATGAACTTATCTTTTGTTGGAAGACAGTTGTTTAAAGAGCAGCTTAAGGTCCGCAGTGGCTCATGAGAGTAACTGGAATGAGTTGGACTTGGTCTCAGGATCCATTGATAGTGTAGGAGAATCAGGGAAAGTAGTTTATGTTTAAGACTAGTGTGGTGAATTCATGCATCCAGTTTTGCTGTTCATGCTGCTGTAATAAGGATAGAATAATAGGATATGGGCCCTCCCACAGTGGGTGAGTGAGATATTCATTTTAATGAGGAGTTTTAACTAAGTCCCCAGAGTAGAAGAAGTGGAGTCTCTGCTGCTATTCTTGAGAAAGCCCAACTTGAGGTTCTTGGCAGTAATTGCTAGGATTTTGCTAATTGGAAAACATGGGAAATTACATGTTCTGGGTCCAACGCCATATCATCAGTAAGAAATGGCCTGCTATGTAGTACCTCAAAGAGGATTAGGCTCTAATAGGGGTGTTTTTAAGCCTGATTAGAGGTGTAAGGGTAATTTAGTCTAAAGAGATCTGGTTTCCTGGATGAGCCTTTTTAAATGCCTCTTTAAAAGCTTATTTCCCAGAGCCAACATGAAAACTGCAACTGAGGGAGTAAGAGTGGTTATAGAAAAGACAAAAAGAAGATGCAAGAGACAGGTATGGAGGGCTGCAGGCTAATACCATGCCAGCAGTTAGTATATTTTCTCAGTGTCTTTTAAAGGCAAGCAACAGAAAACATGAGCAATTCCAATTGGCCATGTCTCTTTTTCAGAGAGTTTCAAGAAAACTCAAACCCAAGCCTATGCTTAGATTGAATGGATCTCTGAATCAAAGGCAACTTTTAAACATAAAGAAGGCCTTAACTGGGGAGCACTAGCACTGAGACTGCTCACTCAAGTCAACTTTCCCCTCTATGTAATGAGAGAGAGAGAGAGAATTATTAGAGGTCACAAGTACTTTTAGCCTTGACCATACCAAAGGATGTAACAAAGATGGGTCAGGAACATGTGTCCAGTACAGCTTCCCTGTTGCCATAGTCAGGGCACTCGGCAGGATCACAGACAGCATCATTCTTTGTCCAAGCATCAGCATATCTCACCAATTGCTCTGGCAGCCACCCTAATCAATCAATCTCTCTTTCTCTCTCCTCTCTCTTTCTCTTCTCTCCTCTCCTCCTCCTCCCCTCCTTCCTCCTCCTCCTCCTCCTTCTTCCTTCTCCTCCTTCTCCTTCTCTTCCCTCTCTCTCTCTCTCTCTCACACACACACACACACACATATTACATAGGGTGGAAAGTTGAGTTGGGTGGCCAATTCACCATACCCTGAGATCCAAATCATATAATATCTTCTGACTCCTGGGAAGGCCTTCAATTATTTTAGAGTCTTGGGAAATGGGAAGGACAGAATTGGTTGGCTATGTTCTAGCCCTAGGACTTGGATTCCTCCTGTTAGATATGACCAGGATAAGCAACTCTGGTCTGGTTTACTTGTACCTTGTCCTATGTCACCCTTTATCCCCTTTCAGCAAGAGGGTTAAGGAGAGGTTCTGTGGTCCAATAGAAAATCTCCTTGGAGAAGCCGTAGAGAAGACCATCTGTGTATTAGAATACAATATTGGAATGGTCCAGGATGGCCCCATTCCATTAAATCTTGGGAGGAGGGCTGACCCAAAAAAGAATGGACTATCTTGAAACCTTTGCAGGAGCACAGTCCATGTGGCCTGTCTAGCCCTTTGAGTAAGTCCTCAAAGACATAAGGAGGTTGGCCGCTGGTGTGTATGGGAAGGCAAAGTGAAGCATCATTGCTAACACACAGTTGTGAATGGTGCAGGGAGGAATCTGAATCAGGAGGGAGAGGGATTGGAGTTACGGAGTAGAGAGAGACTGCTTCATCCATGCGTCTAAGAGCTTGGCTCATTTCCACTTGCTGGATTCCCTTCCTTACTCTCAAGATAGGGTTCTTAGATGGATTTGATCATTGAATTAATGATCCCTGTTTCCTTAATATTTTATTATGAAGTATAGGGGTCCATATTTTTCATGATTGGGCCAATTCAGGGTGATCCTTCATATAAAAGAACAATATGGCATCTTAGCCCATTTTCTGTCTTGAGTGGAGTGTTGGTTTGTAATTTAAACTGCCAGGAGGCCAGGATTCCCAGTCACTTAGTGGGTATTCTGGCCAGGTCTGGTAGGGTGTAGGGTGGGGAATCCTCTCCTTAAGGCTCTGACCGTCAATCTTACTCCAGTTTTGTAAGAGACACAGCAGGGTAGAATTTGATGTGATCTTGGACAGGATCAAATCTATCTTAAAACAACAGCAATAGGAGCATTCCACAGAGAGAGACACCTTCTCCCCGTCTCCTCCGCCCTGTGCCTGGAGGGCTGCCTCGTGCCTTTAGAGATTACTTCTAACTTGTGACCTATTGGAAGGAACTTTCCCAGTGACAGTATGGCTTATATTTTACATCCATGCATATGTAAAGTTTGCACACATAAAAGTAAAAAGATAAGAGGTTTTGGGGAGGCCAGCTGCCTCACTGGTGTAATCATTTTAGTTTACTAAAAGGCTAAGGAAGCATTTTTATTACCTTGATTTTTTTTTTCCTTCTTTAGATTACAAGATCTTATTGGTCAAAAAAAGTCTGATGACACGGAGAAAAAAGATGAGCCCAGCAAAGACAGCCATCAGCAGGCTCTCATTGAGCAGAGCTACTTTCAGGTATTGGCTGGCTGATGAAAGACTGGTGTGTGTGGTGCCCCTTGATTGGTTGCAGTGTGATACATCACCCCTTTATAAGGAATGATTGTGCTGCTTGGTATCTGTGAGTGGCTGGTTCTGTGGTACTTACAGATGCCCAAGTCTGCAAAATCCCTCATATAATGGCATTGTGTGTCTTGACTTGAATGTGAAATGTCCCTTAGAAGTTCATGTGTTTGACCATTGATTTCCATCCATTTAGAAAGGTGGTAGAACCCTTGGGAGGTTGGAGCCAGGCTAAGGAAGAGAGTCACTGGGATCAGGCCCTGTTGGATAGCTTGTCCTCGTTTCTTGTTTATTCTTTACTTCTGAATGTGGATGCTGTGTCATCTGCTAGTCTCCAGCTCTTGCCACCATGCCACCATGCCACCATGCCTTCCATGCCTGCTGCTATGTCTTTCCTGCTAGGATGGAATATATCTTTCTACACCTGTGAGCCAAGAATAAACCCTTTCTCCCTGAAGTTGCTTTTTTCAGGGTATTTCACCACAGCAACAGAAAACTAAGGCACATAGTATTTTCCTGTAACCCACCTACATCGTCTTTATAATATCTACTACAGTGTAAACCCTGTATAACTATTGTTTAAGATTTTTATAGTTTTTACTCTCATCATTTAAGCTACTTACCCTTTTATTGTTCTGGTTGTGGTATTGTTGTTATTATTATATAAGTAAACTTTCAGATCTTTGGCTTTCATTTAGCTCAAACTATGTAATGTGAAAATTAACTTTACTGTTTATTGGATAAATAATTAATCTAGTAGTTTATTGAATGAAGTGGGCTTGAACTGAAACATTTTTTGTTCCCCATAGATTTTTGTCTCTCTTCTCTCCTTTCTCTTCTTTCTCATGCCTTTTTTTCATTCTTTCCCCCCCTCTCTTTCCCTCTTTCTCTCTTCTTTCTTTCCTTTTTGTTCTTCCTTCTTTTCTTTTCTTTTCCTCCGTCCCTCCTACCCCACCCTCCCTTCTTTCCTTCTTTCCTTTCTTCCTTCCTTCCTTCCTTCCTTCCTTCCTTCCTTCCTTCCTTCCTTTGACTAGGCTAGCCTCAAACTCACAGAAATCTACCTGCCTCTGCCTCTTGAGTGATGGAATTAAAGGCATGCCCCACCAACCAGCCATAGGGCTTTCCATTTTGAATTAATTGGTTATGAACAGGTTGTATTTTTAAAGTCTTGTAATGTTTCATGTCAGTTATGAGAGGAGAATTGTGTTTCCCTTGTGAGGGCGGAGCTTGTGGCCTTGAGAAGCTACACTCGCATCTGCCTTTGTCTCACTCTGCTATGCCTGTACTGCCTCCCTCTGTGCACACTGGAGTCTGTAGCCTTAGAATCGACCATGTCCCCCCTAATTTACTGACATGACACTTTGATCAGACATTATCTCTGTTAACACACACCTTTATTTCTAAATTCTGTCGTCTGTGCCACTCTTCTCAGTTAGTTCACCCACCACCTTCCTTGTGGTTGGTGTCAGAGAAAAGAGGATTGTCTTCCTGCTTTGGTTCATAACTTGGAGAAGAATATTTTTTAGTTAATTACTTATAGATGAGTTTATAATAGAATTGGAATGTTGAAATACTTATCAATGAACACAAAACAAAAACTTATGAACAAGCCTGAGAAGTCAGGTTCTCAGAGCACCTGTTTGCTGTAGCTTTTCCTGGACAGACAACTACCAGTATTTCCTACGAGCTCTAGAAACCCTGTACAGGCATTCTTGGAGAATCCTGCCTGGGGGAGGACTTACAGCATTTATGAAGAATTATTGGGCTGGCTGGCCAGGACTTCTCTATAGAGTGAGTGTGTGAGGCTTTGTTAGTAACTCTCTTTACCTGAAATTTTAACTGAAATTGTGAAGCAAATAAAAAAGACCCTTTAATACCATACTTAGCTTAAATATGAGAAGACAGAAACACAGAAACATGGAGACTTAGGTAATGATGTCTAGATGGTTATTATTCTGTGTGGATTATAACAGTCAATGACAGCTTTCAAACCCAATTAATTATTAATTAAAAATTATTTAGTTTTCCTTAGAATTTATGCATTCCTGTGGAGACTGCATTGCCTCTGTCACAGGTGTCTGGAAATGATTTGTGGGCACCTGACACACACCTTTGTTGTACCTCACTTTGTCAGACACAGACAACTCTCATAGCTACAAATACTGCCCATGCTTACAGGTGCTGTGCAGCATCAATTCAATTGTTCACAACCCACGAGCTCCAGTGATTATTTATAAACAGAGCAAAGGAAGAGCCCCAAACGGCAATAAAGATATTGGTCAAGATTGTGGATTTGAACATCTTGTTCCTATAATAGAAATGTGGGTAGATGAACTGACATCCTTAAAGGTAAGTAGCTGAATATTCTCTATATGTTTGGAAAATCTGTTGGGCTTGGTTTTTGTTGTTCTTTATAAAGCTAAAAAACCCCACTTTTCTAAAATTGGAATATTGTTGCTTTCATATTTTGCTCTGTTTTGTTTTTGAGACAGAGTGTAACTGTATAGTCCTGGCTGGCCTGGAACTCTTTATATAGACATGTGTGGCCTTGAGCGCACAGATAACCACCTGCTCCTGACTCCTGAGTGCTGTAATTGTGGGCACGATCGACCATGCTTACATGGCCTTACATATTTCTGATCCTGTAAATTGCTTGTTTTGATAAGCTTGCCTCCTCCAAAATTCCACCACAGAAAACATTTAGAGTTTTTCTCACTGAGAGTTTGTAGTGGATTCATCTTTGCACTTCTGAGTTCTTCCATACCCTGCATCCTCCTCCTGCTGAGATCTGTGCTGCACATTTCCTGACCTTTGCACATGCTCGGATCAATGTCTTAGCCTCACTTTCATCTTAATGGGGAATATTTTTACAATCTTAACATTTTATTTTTCTTTGTCAGAACTGGGTTTATTTCTGTTTGTTTAATCTCTAGAGAAGTTGTGTTAAGAAGCAACTAGGAAATTAGATATATTCACATTTGATTTATAGATCATTTTATATTTATTGTGTAACTTGAGCTTATTCCAATTTTTTATTAGTTTATTGAGAAGTGATTTGTTATAAAGTTAATAGTATTGTATTTATGCCTTGGATTTTTTCAGTAACCTATATTATATACAATTCTACTATGGTTAATAAAGATATGATTCACTGACAACATTTGTCAGCATTTTGTCTTATTACCCGAAGACACTTGCTAAGAGTATGTGACCTCTTTAGGAACAAAAAGTTGTACTTGTTCTTATATGCCTCAAAGCTCTTCATGATACAAATTAATCCGTATTATCCAGAATAATTATGGTTCCAGACCACTAAAGGGGTTTTTTGTTTGTTTGTTTTCTTGTTGCTTTTTGTCTTTGTTTTTTGTGTTTTTTTTTTTTTTTTTTTTTTTTTTTTTTGGTTTTTCGAGACAGGGTTTATCTGTATAGCCCTGGCTGTCATGGAACTCGCTCTGTAGACCAAGCTAGCCTTGAACTTAGAAATCCACCTGCCTCTGCCTCCGAGTGCTGGGATTAAAGGCGTGCGCCACCACATCCGGCTTTTTTGTATGTTTTTAAAAGATTTATTTATTTCATGTATGTGGGTACACTGTCTCTGTCTTCAGACAACACCAGAAGAGGACATCAGATCTCATTACAGGTGGTTGTGAGCCACTATGTGGTTACTGGGAATTGAGCTCAGGACCTCTGGAGGAGCAGCCAGTGTTCTTAACCACTGAGCCATCTCTCTAGCCTTTGTTTTTGTTTTTTAGAGACTGGGTTTCTCTGTATAGCCCTGGCTGTCCTGGAACTTGCTTTGTAGACCAGGCTAGCTTCATTCACAGAGATCCATCTGCCTAATGTTGGAATTAAAGGCGTGCACCACCACACCTGGCTTGAGTTTTTTAACTTTTAAAATCATACCTGTGCACAACCTATGAAAGAGTCTTGGCACTCAACCTAACTTTTATTTCCTTTTTTCCCTCTTAGGGTTTAGACAGAGCCATACAATATATAAGCATTTGGTCGAATGACAGTCCTGAATTAATACACTACTTTATATGCTGAGTTTCTGTAATTTGTTTCCCAGAAAAGGGTAGAGTGGAGATGGCTTCTGGACACTGCATATCCCACTCAGTGCTTGGCCCAGAGCTCACTGTAGGGATAACAGTGCTAGCTCTGCCTTCCTCCTTTTCAGAAGAGTTAGAATAGAAACAGCCCTTGCCTTTCCAACAGAAAAGAAAAACTAGAGAAAGGAGGCAAAGGGAGGAACCAAATTTACAGATACCATTATTTTTCTATGTGTGGGATGGAAAAGTACTACAAAACTATGAACATAAAACTCAGATAACTAGACAGACAAAACATGCTAAGCCATGAGCTTTTAAGTAGCTCTGCAGTATATTATTAGACATAACAAATAGAATGAAGATGGCCACCCTGGTGCACTGCAGGTGAATGATGTGGGCGGTTTCTACTCCAGAGTCTGGTAGAGAGGGCATCACTCTGAGCATCACCCAAGCAAGGCGTGGCAAGAATGCTGCCCTCTGCCTACTGTGTACTTTTCTGAATAGGAGGCAAGAAATTACCTTTACAGGTAGAGTATTGTCAGGACACCTGAGGCAATTGGCTAGAATTGCCACTGAAGTAGCTCATGGCCTTTAGTAGTGCTTCTAACATTTACAGTACAGATTCCAGATCCAACTCAGCACATGAAGTTGGATGAGCCTTCATATGGAGAGTTCAGCATTTGGCCCTATTACCCAAAGTCATGATACATGAGTGCTCAATTAGTATTTGTCTGTATTATCCAGAATAACTGTAGTCCTAGACCAGTAGAGGGCCTTTGAGGCCTCCTATGGAGAGTTCATTATAATGAAGCAACGTTCTAGTTTGGGACAGACATCTCCCAAGATACTGTTTATCCTTAGGGTCTGATGTGACCTAAAAGAGAAGGATGCACTTGAGAGATGAGTAGAAAGGAGAAATGTAGCAGTGTGTGGTATAGACGCCTCTAGATTTGCATATTTATTTTTTGAGACAGGCCTCACTATGCAAGCCTGGCCAGCCTGGAACTCTATGCAGACGCAGCTGGCCTTGAATTCATAGAGGGCCACCTGCTTCTGCCTCCCAGTGCTAGGATTAAAGGCATATGTCACTAAGCCTGGCCTTGTATGTTATATTCTAATTAACATACAACCATACATGTATGTCAGGGACAGGTTGACATTCTAATACAGTGAGTAGGGATCTGTGTTGAGAACATCAGAATTCTCAGACATTTTAAAAGAGTTAATTTTTGTGAGCCTTAGTTACCCTAGTGTGGTATAGAACAATGCAAATTATTTCTCTTATCCAGCTGCACCTCTGTGTCTGTTGACTATCCTGTCTCCATTCCTTCTGACTCACACCCTACTCAGGCTTTGGTAACTACTATAAGATTAACGTTTAAAACATTTACCATGAGTATTTGTGTATTTGTGTGTTTTATTTCACTTAACATAATGTCGTCTAGTTCTATCCATGTTGTAGTAAATGACAAATGCCATTATGTTTGTGGCTGATATCCTGCTATATGAGTATGCATGTATTTATGCACACATACATATTTTTCAGCCATAGCCATTCATCTATCATTGGATACCAACACTGAGCCCATATCTTGGCAATTCTTAGTAGTGCTTCAATGAGCGTGTACAAGCTAGCATCTTTGATATCGTTTCATCTCATTTGGATGTGTACACATGGCTGTGGGATTGTTAGGCTATGTGGTAGCTTTATTTTTAGTTTTTGGAGGAAGCTCTTTATACTGTTTCATATAATGCCTGTACTAATTTAAATTGTAATCAATAATAAATGCAGAGGATTCTCAAAAGTCAGTCAGTCATACATGGCCACTTTTATTATTTCATTTATACAAAATGCCAGGAATAGGCAAATTCATAGCATCCGGAGAGGATTAGTAGTTACAGAGGCTGGAGGAGAGTGGAAAGGACTGTGAGTGGGTGGGGGAATTTCTTTTTTAATCTTTATTCTTTAAATTTCTTATATGTATGGACATTTTTGCCTTGGTGTATGTATGCTTGTGCACCATATGATAGCCTGGTTCTTGAGAAGGTCAGAAGAGGGCTTTAGATCCTCTGGAACTAGGGATGAATGGCTGCGAAGCATCATGTGGGTGTCAGGAACTGAACCTGGCTCTTCTTGTAAGACAAGTGCTCTGACGGCTAAGTATGTCTCCAGCTCTGGGTGTGGGAGTTCTTCTGAGAAGACAGATGAGTTCTGAGCTTATACAGTGATCTGTTTTGTACCACTGTGAAAAGATGAAAACCATCAAACTGTGTACTTAGTAAAGGTTAATATTTTGGTATGTAAATCTCATTCCAAAATTGCTACAAAAATATTTAAAATGTAGACTAGAAATATGGCTCCATGGTAAAATATTTGCTGTGTATATGTGATGGAAAGCCTGGGCTATCTCCAACACTGATAAAATAATTTTAAAAAACAATATAACTACTTAAATAACATTATTACTTAGAACATCCAGACTTGTTTTAAATTGGCAATGGTATTAAAAAAATACTAATGGTGGTTATTATATAGCTATGTGTTTTTAGGCCCCCATGATTACTGTGCTATTAGTGTTACTATATAAACTATTCTATAACCAGTAATGCCATGTAGTTTCTTTTGTTAAGGATTTGTATAAGTCCTTGAAAATACTGTCTGCAGAACTGGTGCCTTGGCATAGCTTAAAGAAACTGGATGAAAAGGAAGGTGTCAAAGTCGGAGATCTGTTGTTTATGGTGGATACCATGTTGGAAGAAGTTGAAAACCAGAAAGAGGTAACGTTTGATACTTATATAATTGTTCTCATTTTAAAGGCTTATGTCAACTATTTAATATTATTTCAAATTGTAAACTACCCTTTCGCCTTCTTTCTATAGACCAGCAGCACGCCGAACTCTCAAACTTTGCAAGCTATCGTTTCTCACTTCCAAAAGCTATTTGATGTGCAGTCTTTAAATGGAGTCTTTCCCCGGATGAATGAAGTGTACACCAGGCTTGGAGAAATGAACAACGCTGTAAGGAACCTTCAGGAGCTCTTAGAATTAGGTGATGACCCTTTGTCATTTGGGGAATCGATTCTAGAATTATTCTGAATAAATTAAAAAGAAGTTTGGGGCTTGGTTTGGGTTTGGGGTTGTTTAGGGTTTAGGGTTATCCTGGGATTTGGTTGTTTTGGGGGGATTGGGGTTGGGGTTGGGTTGGGTTTGTTGGGTTTGGTTTGGTGACAATGTTGCCTTGTTCTCACTGTAGCCAAAGCTGGCCTTCAACTCCTGGTCTTTGTCTTTCACCTTCCAAGTACTCAGATTGCTTGTGGGTACCACCAGAACTCCTATTAATTACACACAAAGACATACACAACACCAAAAAACAAAACCAGCGGGAGGGATGTAGCTTAGTTGGAAGATGCTTGCCTAGCATGCATGAACTCTAGGTTTGATTCTCAGTACTGAATAAACAGGGTGTGGTGGTGCACATATAGAATCCAAGGTGATGAACATCCTCAGGAGATGGAGGCAGGAGGATTAGAAGTTCAAGGTCACGGGCTGTAAGAGCTGCCTCACTGGTTATGAGGCCTTGCTGGGAACTTGTAAGGACTGGAGTTCATGTCCCAGCACCCATATAACAGTGCAGACATGCTAAATCTCCATAACTCCAGCTCCAAGGACTCCAGCACTCTTTTCTGGTTTCCATGTGTGCAAACACATTTGTGCGCACATGTATACATGTGCACACTCATACACACTTGCAAATAAATCCTTTTATTAAAGTTCAGTTCAGGATCATTTTTTGATACATAACTGGTAGGCCAGCCTAGGAATCATGAGACGCTGCTTAAAACAAACCCTCCCTGGGCTGGGAGATGGCTCAGCGGGTAAGAACACACTCTCTGCAGTCCTGAGTACCAAAAGTAGCATCCCAAGCTGGATAGCTCACAAGTGTCTGTTACCTCGCTCTGTGGAGAATGGAAACACTATTATTGAGCCTAGCCAAGAAAATGTGGACTCCAGGCTCAAGGAGATAGTGTGCCTTAAAGAAATGGCAAAGGGTGGTAGAGGGCAAACTAATAGAAATCTTAATCCCTCTGCCACAAAAATAAAGTGAGTACAACTGAACCAGGGTGAGTGTAATGATTTTGGAAATTCTTTAAAAATATCTTATGCTTTCTTTTCTCTTTTGCAGACAGTTCATCATCATTGTGTGTGGTGGTCAGCACAGTTGGTAAACTGTGTGAGATAATTAACAAGGATGTGAGTGAGCAGGTTAAACAAGTGTTAGGACCTGAGGATCTACAAAGGTATTTGTTAGAAATGCATCTAGAGTAAAAGCTCCAAGCTCTCCCAGCCCCTGACTGTCCGTGTTGGCAGTGACAGGGCCCAGGGGTCCTTGAACTCTGTGTAGATCAGGGTGGCCCTGAACCAAAAAAGAGCTGCCTGCCTCTGCCTCCAGAGTGCTGCCACCAAAGATGTGTCACATGTACTCAAGATAAAAACTGTTGGGGCTGTAAGCTCACAAAGGGATGTTGGGAAGTTTAGCAGAACTCACCCTTGGGGAAAGTTGTATATGGAGAAATTAAAATCTTTATAACCAATTCTTGAGTTGGATTATAACATATAATTTATTTCTAGGACACTACCAAAACTAATAATTACTAGTCATATTTTTTTGTTTAGAAGATAAATATTAAGGATTTTTAAAAGACTATGTACCACCAATGTAAAAACCTGATGTTTTAAAAAGTACATTATGAGAATGTGTTTGTGTGTGTATGTGTGTGTATGTATTGTGTTTATATATATGCATATATGTATATGCATATATGTATATGCATATACATATATGCATATATATAAACATATAAGACATATATGTATATATAAACACACACACATGTATCATCTATATATTCTGCATATTTTCCAGTAAGAACCCTTATATAATCTGGCAGTTGAGTTTTTCATACCGTCTCTCAGGCCTCTCCGCTCCTTCCATTGTTTTACTGACCACTGGTACCTTCTGTTCAGTTGAATATTGGGTAAAGAAGCCTATTTCTAGCAGATGTTCTAAAGGTGGTGCTTTTTTGTAAACTGTGTATGTTTTAAACAGTATTATCAAGAAATTGGAAGAGCATGAGGAATTTTTCCCAGCGTTTCAAGCTTTTGCTAATGATCTTCTTGAAATCTTAGGTGAGATGTCTGTTGATGGTGGCTGACTCTTTCTTGGAAGGTGTTGGTGGATTTGAAGGGGTATTCCTTAGAAATTAGGTTCATGTCTTACTCTAGGTGTTTGGAAAGTAATAACTACTTTGCAGGAAGACTTGGTTAGGATTAATTTACAGAATAGAAAAACAGCCTATAAAGAAATAAAAACTATCTTTTTCTTTTCTTTTTAAATATTTTTATATGTGTATAGATATTTGCCTGCATGTATGTATGGAGGCCAGAAGAGATGGTCTGATACTCTGAAACTAGAGTTATAGTCAGTTAGCTACTGTTGGTGCTGGGAACTGGCCCCAGGTCCTCTTATAAGAGCAGCAGGTGCTTCTAACTGCTGAGTCATCTCTTCAGCCCTCTGGGACTATCTTGAGAAATGGCATTATTTTGTGAGACTCTGGGTTCTATCATTGTTTATTAAAACATGACCAAGCAAAATAAGCTAGAAAAATGTAGAGCCTGCTGCTTGGAACCTTCCAAGGGATGGTGTCTGGCTAAGGGAAAGTACTTGCTTCCTCTGAGAACAAGAGCTTTAGAGAGTGAATTCTGGCTCAGGGTCACTGAAGTCTGATACCTTAGGAGAAAAATCAATCTCCGAAAGAACCGGAACTGCTGTGTCCGGAAGTTCATACAGGATAGGCTGTGTCCCTGAGGCTTGTTCTAAGGTGTCCCACACCTCTTACTGGACAAATCTCCCCAAAGAAGGCTGAGAACACTCTGAGACTAGAAGAATCAGGAAGGAGCACTGTCTGTGAGACCTGCAAAAGAGATGCATGTCTTCAATGTCTAATGGGACTCATGTTGGCTTGCCCATGTAGCTGTACAGAGATTTAAAGAGAGACAAAGGCATCATAAACACAGCCAACTGGATGTGTTACTAAGCCTGTGTCTGGTAAGATTAATGCCAGTCAATGGGGGCGCTGCAGATTCCCTGTGAATCCCCTGTGGGAGGCAGTGGTAGTCTGCAGCCAACCTGGGAGAGAACCCTGTGCACAACTGAGCACGCAGCTACTGCTGCCCTTGTGTGTGAAGGCGGCTTCTGCGGAGAGCGTCTCACATCTCTGAGCTTTGCACTGGAAACATCGCTCCCTTTCTAATTCCTCCTTTTCCTGTTACAGAGATTGATGACCTGGATGCCATCGTACCTGCAGTAAAGAAATTAAAGATCCTTTCATACTGAAAACAAACCAGGTCAACTTCACTGTGTAAACTGCATTCGTAACATTCTAAGCATTTGTAAAGGTCTGATCCTGAGACAAGGCTGTACACAATCAGCTCTCAGAATTCATCCTCTCACCCCGGGTCTGCTCAACCCATATAATTTTTATTTTTGATTATTTAATAAAATGTAGCTGTTAAGTTATTAAAATAGTGAGTTAACTTTAGATTCCTTAATCGTTTCCTAAGCAATGCTTGAGTGCTGTAAAATGTAAGGAAGAGATTGTGGGTAACAAAAGAGACATTGCAAAGTACAGAAAGTCGCAGTTAACTTCAAGGTTTAATGACCCTTTGGTCAGAGAAAAAAGAATGCCAGTTGCTTTCTAAGCCCAACGGATAGGAAGCCTCTGTTCTCCAGGCAAGGATTAGTGGGCATATTCTATAAGAAAACTTACAGCTATTGCCCTGTCAAAGCAAGAAGGAAAGGTTTTGTCTTTGTATTAAGATAGGAAGTTAGTCATGGAGTGAAATAGATGATTAGGTAGAAGTGTTTCTGTGTCTTTATTTGCAATACTATGTAATGTACTTTTATAAAGAAATAAGATCACAAATAAAGTTTTCGTAAAGAGTTTCCAAACGTAAGTGTCCCTAGTGACTTATTTGTATGGCTAACAATAAAGAGTCGTCTTCTCCCCCTAGGCTGACTCCCTTGGGCGTTATCCTCCCTGCACGTCACTGAAGAGGCCTGTTCTTACTGCTGTCTACTGGATCTCTAGTCTCAGTATTCAGTCTGATGGCGGGGGCAGTGTCCTGCATCACACCCATGACTACAAGCTACTTTAGGCTACCCCATATGCTTCTTTTTAAAATGCCACTCTTACTGGTTGATATATAGATTATTTTAAGTATTTCCAGGAGGCCAGCATAGTGGTATGGCGAGTGCCAGTGAACAGGGATTCAGACTCCTAGGAGTTGTGACTTGGACAACATAAAATAATATCTTAGGTTCCTTCTTACTTTATAGTCCTTTGCTTTGTCACCCTGTAGTTAAATTTCTAAATAGTAACCCAGTGGTTTTCGACCTTCCTAACGCTGTGACCCTTTAGTTCACTTCCTCATGCTGTGGTGAACCCAACCATGAAATTGTTTTCATTGCTATTTCACAACTGTAATCTTGCTACTCTTATGAATTGTAATGTAAATATTTGTGTTTCTGATAATCTTAGGTGACCCCTGTGAAAGGGTCATTCAAGCCCCCAAAGGGGTTGTGACCCATAGATTGAGAAACTGCTATAACTAACCCATAACCTGTAGAATGTTTTGATGAAGTTGTTTTAAAAAACATTTGGTTATTTATTCTGAATTGATTGAATTACTCTCAAGAAAATTTTGTGAGGATTGGAAGTCTTTCTAAAACTTTGGATATGGTTTAATTTTATTAATTTTAAGTGTGTGTGTGTGTGTCTGTGCATGCACATCATGTGTGATTGCAGGTACCCATGGAGTCCAGAAAAGGGTGCTGGATTCCCGGAGCTGGAGTTACCTGCAGCTGTGACCGACCCAATGTGGGTACTGAACTGAACTGAACTCTGGTTCTCTGCAAGAGCACTGGGCACTCATAACCACTGAGTAGCTCACTGGCCCAAAGGTTGGAAGTCTTGACAATGTGCAGTGTGTGTGTGTGTGTGTGTGTGTGTGTGTGTGTGTGTACATGCACGTGTTTAAGATGGGTTGTCCCATATTCCAGGTTGGCTTTTGAACTCACTATTGCCAAAGCTAACTTTGAACTCTGCACCACCCTCAAGTGATAATATTAGAGGCGTATGCCCCCACATCTGGCCTTAACAATATTTGAGAAAAAAAGAAATGCAACTAAAAGATTATAATAGGGGTTAGAGAGAAGGCTCAGCAGTTAAGAATGTTCATTCTTGCAGAGCGTCCTACTTCAGTGTCTATGTGAGTTCCCATGTTGGGTGACTCTCAACTGCCTGTACCTCCAGCTCTAAGGAGATCCAGTGCCTCCTACCTCAGGCCTCTATAGGCACCTGTACTCACATAATAAGATCTCTTAGAGATTTTATTAACCTAAATTTTAGCAGTAAGTTTTAATCTCATAGCTAACTCTTAGTTTAAGACAGATTTCAAATCCTTTTCCAGAGGACAAGAGTGTTTTAGAAATGCCTCAAGGGCGATTCAAGACTGTCACACTGATAGAAATCGTTTTTAGACTCTGTTTGTTTGTTTGTTTTTGTTTTTCGAGACAGGGTTTCTCCGTATAGCCCTGGCTGTCCTGGAACTCACTTTGTAGGCCAGGCTGGCCTCGAACTCAGAAATCCGCCTGCCTCTGCCTCCCAAGTGCTGGGATTAAAGGCGTGCACCACCACTGCCCAGCTAGTTTTTAGACTCTTGCTGATAGAAGACGTGATATGTCTACTTTTATCTAATTTTAGTTGTTTAAAACTATAAAAGTCCTGCAGTTTCTGACTTATGTATAGAACTATGTAAATCTAAGCATTTGAAAACACCTTTGAAAAAATTTTTTGATGTATAATTAATATAAAAATATGCATGAAGTGTAAAATTTAACAAGTTCTGGTGCATATCTATGTTTGCAGTGCTGTGTGGTTTGAATTGAGAATGTCTGCCATAGGCTTAGCTATTTGAACACTTGACACTCTCCACCCCTGCCCACATTGGTGTAGCTGGGGAGGCTATGGAGCCTTTGGGAGGTAGAACCTTACTGCAGGAAGTACATCACTAGCAGGCTTGGAGTATTTATAATCATTCTCTCTGCTTGTGTTTGTGTTTTATGATATGAGCTCACAACAGCCTGCTTTCTGCCTCCATGCCTGCTGCTTGCTGCTGGGCTTCTCCACCGTGAGGACTCTGCTGGAACTGTAAGCCCAAATAAACTTTCTCTATAGGTTGCCTTGGTTATGGGTTTTATCACAGCAACAGAATATGCTATTTTGCTCTGGAGACTTTAGATTTGTTCAGACTTTATGATTTTAAATTAATTTTAATATATTTCATATATTTTAAAACTTGGTACATTTTGCTATTGTGTTGTTGATACCTATATTCCTGCTATTTTTTGTCTACTTGATTTGTCAGTTTCCAGGAGATACTAAAATCTATATAAGTTTGCTGAATTTTATTCTATTTATTTTGAGCCTATTTTCTAAGCACATATAAATCTAATTTATGTATTATCTTAATATCCTTCTTTATTGCTACTCATGTTCACTGTCTTGAATGTAATTTTGTTTTTCATTATATTATTATTATTATTATCATCATCATCATTATTATTATTACAGTTTTGTTTGAGGCAGGACATTACTATGTAGCCCTGACTGTTTACAACTCATAGAGATCCACCTGCAGCTGTCTCTTGAGAGCTGGGATTAAAGGCATGCACTACCCTTCCTGGTTTTGTTCATTTTTTTTTCTTTTTTGGTTTTTTCGAGACAGGGTTTCTCTGTGTAGCCCTGGCTGTCCTGGAACTCACTTTGTAGACCAGGCTGGCCTTGAACTCAGAAATCCGCCTGCCTCTGCCTCCGAGTGCTGGGATTAAAGGTGTGCACCACCATGCCCGGCAGCTTTTTTCATTTTTAAATTACTTTTAAGTTTGTGTTATGTATATGTGTGTGTGCACACACATGTGCCACAACTCGCTGTAGTCAGTTCTCTCCATCCCCTGTGTGGGTTCTGGGGACTGAACTCAGCCATTAACCAACTGAGCCATCTTGCTGCCTGATTTTATCTTAATAGCAACTATTTATTTTATTGTACTAACTTGTAAAGTGTGTGTAAATTATAAATACCAGGTGTAATTAAATGGTTATAAAGTACACACCCATGTAACAACCAAGCTGTACTCCAGCCCAGGTGTGGCTGTCTCATACTCCTAAGCTCCCAGAGGTCACTAGCATCCTTTTATGTCAGTCACTTCCTCTGATTTCATGAGCATGCCTGAACCAATATATTTGCCTGTTTTATAAAAAAATATAATTGCAGTCTCCCTTTCGTTCAGTGTTGTGGTTGAGCTATACATCCGTGTATGCTCAGTCTAGGCCATTTGTCGTCATTGCCGTGGAGTGTTGTCCCCTTGCTGTGTTTTCCAGATTGTGGCTGTGGTAAACTGTGCTGCTGTCGGCATATATCCCATACAGGTGTGCAAGGCTTCTAGCATATGTATCCCAAACCAAAACTGCTAGACCTCAGAGGCAATTGCGTCTGTGTACATAGAAAGCAAACCAGTGTCTGCTCTACACAGCTCCACGATCAGGACTGCATGCTTGCTCATTCTGTCTGCTTGTTCTTGTCAGTGTGAAGAGGGGAACCCCCTGAACTGGATGAATCAATGAGATACATGCAGTTTTAAAGGAGAGGTATATATGCTGTTTGCTTTAAAAGCCAATGGTAAGACAAAGGCGTACATACTCAGAGAAACACCTAGTGCCTTTGCCATAAGGGAACTTGCTGTTTATCCTAGGCCCAGGCCCTATGCCTTTCAGACTAACCAGCCTCCTCCTCTTTCTTGTCATCAGAAAACAAGATTCTGTTTCTGAGTGCTGAGAGGGAGGGAGTGGCTGGGGAGCTTCCTGTGAGTAGTGAGTGAATGGTTTACGTTTTTAAATTCCCTTGAAAAAATAGTTGAGACAAATCAAGTACTGTACTGTGTGACCCAGCCCTGTTGACTCACCCCGGCCCTCTTCTGAGAAGAGCGAGCAGGGATGCCGGCCATGGAGAAGGGCCTCCTCACACTTCCACAGTGATGATCTGGCTTCTTTCGTGTACTGTGTTGGCCTTGGAGGCTGCAGTGACCCCAGAGCCAGGCTGAAGGACAGCACAGAAGTTCCCAGTGGACATCTGGCCAGGGGCTAATTGAAGAATGGGGCTCAAGAAATCCTGAAGATCAGCAGGAGAGACATCTGGGATGGCTCTCTTTGGATCACTGGTCCCCAGTAACCCAGGACCAAATGTGATGTAATATGGAACTCTGGGTATCCTGGGAGATTCTCATGCTGTCATCTATCCCACTCTGATGTCATAGACCTTCCCACCATCAGTACACAGTAGGTGATCTTGAGGCCTAACATGGTTTACTACCTCCGAGTCCCCTGCCCCATTAGGGTACAGTCTATTAGGCTTAGCACAGTGTCCAGCACTCTTAAGTGCCTGGTGCGTTTCAAACCTCCAAAGCTTTCCTTGATACCAGCTATGTATCACAGAAGTCACGGCCGCCTTGAGTTCCTCTTACACCTCGATTCATTCACTGACCATTCCAGCACATTCTCTACCATTCATTTCATCTCATAGACTTTCTGCCTTTTAGGCAGCTGTCAGTGTCCCTAAGCTGCCCACAAAACCCTTAGAAGCTCCGAGGTCCAGGATGAGTTTTACCATCACTTGTCACTGCCAGCTGCCGATAGGCCTCCTTTAGTTTGGTGTTTGGTGCGATAGCTTCAGTCCCCAGCACAGGAAGAGCGTTCATCCTCAGGAACCCCAGCCATGATCAAGAATGAAACCATTTAGTCTTCTAGTGGGCTAGCAAGAGCACCCCTAGCTTATATGTGCATCACCCTGCTGATCAGTCTTCTACTTGATCCAAAGCAACTTCAGCCAACCACACTGAACTCATAGCTCGCTGTCTCTCTGCAGAGTTAAGCAATGTTGCAGGGCTTAAGAGTCCAGCCTAACTAGTCAATCCATCCCACCAGAAACCACCAACTGAACTATAGACAACCCCAAAAAGAGAATCAGAGGCAGGAGCAGAAAAGTACCCACTGCCTAAGAAAATGGGTGAGTAGCCTTGCCCCGTAGTAAGTTATTGTTCAGAAGCTGGAATATCATGTAGGTCCAGCTGCTCAGGTGCCATGTCCTAGACCCTTACTGACAGTCAGAAAAAGCCTTCCAGCGCCATGCATACGCACGTACCTAATGTGATCACCTGACACCTCTCTGTCCATGTTGACACAGTTCCTCGTGTTTCCCACATCCCAAGGCCTCTGCCCTTAGCCGCCTGATTTGGTTTTCAGCCTAGCTGGGGTCAAGCCAGAACCTAAGATGTCCATGTCTTTACTCCTGTGTATCCTTGGATGGAAAGTGGCAACTCTGTTCTCTGAAGCCGTTTCTACTAGACGTGAAAATACAATCATGGGAGTTCCAGAAGTACCTCCAGCTCTTCATCTTCCCACGGGCTTGAGCAACATGAGGGCAAACATAGCTGGAAGAGCTTCTCAGAAGGAAGGCTTTCAGGGTTCCACGGCAGCAATAAACAGATGGAGTGGAAATTAAAAAAAAAAAAAGTGTTCCCATCCTCCTGGTACTCAGCGTCATTCTCTTAAGAGATTCCGGTCTACTCCTGACTCTTCTGCTGATCATGCCTCTCTCTGAACTGCATTCTCACCTCTGTGAATCTTGGACTGCTTGGAGGCCATGACTTGGTCCTGTGTGGTCTGTATGTACTTACGACCAGAGTGCCATTTGAGGCAGCAAGTCCCATTAGTCCTGAAATGAAAGCCCTAATGTGCCTATTTCTAGAAGGGTGTTTGTACTGGGTGGTTCTGTGTCAACTTGACCCAAGTAGAGTCAACAGAGAGGAAGGAGCCTCAGGTGAGGAAATGCCTCCTTGAGATCTAGCTGTAAGGCATTTTCTCAATTAGTGGTCAGTGCGGGAGGGCCCAGCTCATTGTGGGCGTTGCCATCCACCGACTGGTGGTCCTGGGAGCAAACCAGTAAGCGGCAGCCTCCAGGTCCCTGCCCCTTTTGAGTTCCTGTCCTGACTTTCTTCAGTGATGATCAGCAGTATGGAAGTGGAAGCCGAATAAACCCTTTTCCCCTCAGCTGGCTTTTGGCCATGGTGTTTCATCACAGCAGTAGAAACTCTTCTTTTTGTAGCTTTTATGTCACTGATATAAGTTTGGATGTTGAATAGATTTGGTTAACCCTAACGTGTCCTGTCCTTGAGCCTGAGGCCAGGGGGAATGTAAGCAGATCCCTTGGCTCTGCCTGCCTTCACTTAGAAATTACCTTTGCAATTCTGATTTCATTTCCTAATTGCTCAGAGCTACAATTGATTTTAAAATCTACTTCTACTCAGCAGTCTTGCTAAAAAGCATTCTGGTCAATTCACATGCCTTACCTTTAGATTATTTTAGATTTGCATGTATGACATCCTCTGCATTTGTGTACAAGTTTTCTAGACGATATATATATCGTCTAGAAAATATATTCAAAATGAAAGTGTCCAGTTTTAAGGGGAAGGTGCTGTGTGATATCACGTGACTACTACATACTGTGCAGCTTGGGCAATACTGATTATTTGGCTAACGATGTGAATGGAGAATTGTCAGTGATTTTTGAGGTAGGAACATTAACTATAAAAGTGGTTGGTTTTAGACACTCTTGCTTCTTTTTTGCCCCACAACATGGGCTGCGATGTGGGGTTGAGTAGAAGCAGTCTCTTCTTACCATGTTTGCTACCATTCATATAAACTGAGTTGAATGTGTTCTTGGGTATATCCTTTTCATCGTATTGTCTTTTAAGTGGTCCTCTTTGAAGCAATGTACATTGCTGTGCTTTATTTCAAACTATTAGTTGCTATTCTAGATTTTTCAATATGCTTTATTGTGTTATGAATGAGGTCTTTTGACCATCCTCTTTGTATTTTGTATTGTTTTTCTTTATACTCCTATCTCCTCATTGGGAAATGGTTCATTTTTCTTTATAATGTCTTCTCCACTACTGACTTGAAAGTTTCATACTTCAGTTGTCTTTTTTTGTTGATTTTGCTGATCGTCATAAAATTCTGTATATATACTTTCTCACCCAGTAGGCAGAAGCCACACTGTTTCTTGAAAGATTAATATAAGAATTTCTAACTAATAAAAGGTGGTTGACCACTAAAAGGGAAGTGGCGAAGAAGACTCTCACAGGTCCTTGCTGTAACTTGAGAAAATGTATACTACCTCCAAGAGCTAAGGGGCAGCAGGCAAGAAATGAGCTTAGAAACATAGCTAAGCACCTGTGCTGTGCTGAATCGGACCTCAGGTGCTGGCACAGGAATCCTCAGTCCACTTAGCTGAGCAACTTAAGATGGTGGACTGTTGCTAACACAGACGGCCAGGGCTGTGCTGGCAGAGCCTGAGAGTGTAAGTTACTATGAACTGCCCTTAAACCATTCGGCTAAAGAGACTGCTCATCAGAAGAAAAGCTGTCATCTTTCTCCTCGCAGTAGCCCTCCATCGTCCTCTGTTGTCAAAGCCCGAATCAATCCTACTTCAGAGCTGCGATCTGCAGCTTAAGGTACAAGTAACTGACCTTCCTCGTGTTGAGAGCTCATGCTCTCAGGCTCTGCTACCACAGCCATGGCCCTCCAGGTCATTCCATATATCCATGCAGATGTGTGTTTTTAAGATGCATTTCTGATTGTACACATGGGGGCAGGTGTGTGCATCTGTGCGTGCAGGCGCTCATGGAGATCATCTGTAGCAGTGGCTCTCAACTTCCTCACGCTGTGACCCTTTACTACAGTTCCTCATGTGCTAACCCCCAACCACAAAGTTATGTTTGTTGCTACTTCATACTTATAATTTTGCTATGAATTGTAATGCAAATATCTGTGTTCTGGTAGTTTTAAGTGACCCCTGTGAAACTTTGAGGCTCGTTGGACCTCAGAGGGGGTCAAGACCCACTGGCTGAGAACTGCTGCTCTAGAGCTGATAGGTGGTTGCAAGCCACTCATCATGGGCTCTGACTGCTGAGCCATCTCTGCAGGCCTAGTTTTATATTTTTGTTTTTCTTTTTCTTTTTGAGACAAGATTTCTCTGTGTAGCCCTGGCTATCCCAGAACTTGCTTTGTAGACTAGTCTGTCTTTAAACTCAAGAGATCTGTCAGCGTCTGTCTCCCAAGTTCTGGGATTAAAAGTGTATGCTATCATGCCTGGCTATATTGAAGTTTTGTTTCTGGTTTTTTGTTTTTCCCATGAAGACTTGAATACTTTTAAGATGTCAGCCTAATTTTCTTGTTTTTCTTCTTGCTGATACCCCCCTACGTGTCATAAGTGTGAGCTTTAAGGCTCTGCAGGGTTCCAGGTTCAAGACCAGTTTTGTAGTTTGGGTGTATTATTATACCAGCTTGACTATGTATACTGTCAGGCCCTACACTCCAATAGCAGAGAGTTGCTGTTCTCTATGCTACTGCTAAGTGGTCCTTGTCCTTACGTGATACCCGTCCTCAGGTGTATGCTAACAATTTGGTCTCCATGCTGTAACCTCCTTTAACTCCTGTACGCTGCTCTAGGCTTTGTCTTTATATCAGCACTAGAAACTTCACCTGGGATACTTTTACATTGACCATGTTCGTTGTTTAACTAGGTGTAATTGCTTGAATGAGAATGTTCCGCATAGCCTTAGCTATTTAAAGGCTTGGTCACCACTTGGTGGCCTTGTTAAAGGAAGTGCTTCCCTGGGATCCAGATTTGAAAGCTTAAGGCCTCACCCTACTTGTCATTCGTGGTTTGTGCTTTCAGCATAAGATGTGAACTCTTAGCCTCCTGTTCCTGCCACCATACCTGCTCCCTGCAGCCATGCTGCACCCTGTCATTGTGGAACTCTCTAGAACCATTTGGTAAAGTGAATTCTGAAAGGTGCTTTGGCTGTGATGTTGTGTTTCAGCAACAGAGGGGTAATATATGCATTCTTTATGTGTTTTGGGGAGTGGCAGGTTTTCCCATCTGCCACCATCAATTCTAGGGTGGCTAATAATTATGTGATACAGCCCTTTCTCTTTGTGGCTCCACTTTCATGATACTCGTCTATGCAGGGAAAAACTACAGTGTCATCATTAGGTGAGGTGGGTGTCAACTGCCAAATTTTATTGTGAGATTTTAAGATAGAAATGTCAGGCTGAGGAATTGTTTGCTCAGTCAAAAAGTATGTGTCTTGCAAATACTTTTGAGTTTGAGTCCCAGAACTTAAATATAAAAAGTAGGTATGGTGATGGTGCATCTTGTATTCCCCAGACTGGGGAAGCTGGAGATTTGGATGCCTAGGATTCACTGGCCAGCCAGTCTAGCTATTTGACAAGTTCCTGGCCAGTGAGAGGTCCTAGCACAAAGAAAAAAAGGGAAGGGGATCCTTCAGTCTCTTTCTCTCTCCACACACAAATAGAAATATACACACAAGTAGAAATATTTACAAAACTTTTATTATGCATCAAGTAGTCTGTGGTTCAATTGGGATATAGTCTAAAACATTTATCAAAGTAGTGTAGTTGCTTAGTATGTAACCAAGTACAGAGCTTGTAAACATTAAAAAACTAATGTTACAACACTAAGAATTGTTTTTTGTTTTTGTTTTTGTTTTGGAAACAGGGTTTCTCTATGTAGCCTGTCCCAGAAGTTCCTCTGTAGACCAGGCTGGCCTCGGACTCAGAGATCCACCTGCCTACACTGAGAATTGTTAAAATGGACGGTGCTACACAGGAAGAGACCATTCCAGTATGGACTGGCCATTGGAAAGGACGGCACAGTATCTGGACTGTTCTGTGTCCTCAGGATGCTGCGGAATGAACACACATCTGCGCAAGAATACAGTAGCAGAAACCACATCTCACACTTGATAGGGGAGTTGGAACTATGAATATTACAGTCTATAATAAATAACACATAACCTACAAGTCAGAGTGAACACTATTGTGTTATTAAGGCAGGCCAGCCTCAGCCTCCCAAGTTCTGGGACCAGGCCCAGGCAGAACATTGCCATTTTTGTTGAGACTCAGTCATACATTGTAGTGTTGTCTGGCCTGAACTCACAGAGACTACCTGCCTCAGCCTCCCAGGGCTGGGACTAAAGACATTTGCCGCCATAACCGCTCTGTTGCATTCTTTACAGAGCATCAGGGATGGCTGGCTCAGAGGGCAAAGGTCATCTGTTGCACAAGCCTGCCCAGAACCTACAGAAAGTGTTTGATGCCCACGTGTGCTGTGACACGTGACATCCTACACAGAATAATAATAAATAAAAAGGAAAAGCATCATTGAAGACAACAGGAACATAGCAGGGATTATTGTCTGAATGGGTGGCTTACCCTAGAAACAGAACAGAAGTCTATCTGGTCTTACAAACTGAAATGTGTAAAAGGCACTTGTTTAAATACATAATGTACATATTTTCCTCTTAACATGTCTTTGGGCGAACAGCAGGACTTCGTCTCACCCTTGCCTAACAGAATATAAAGGCTCCGTTTCCTCCTAGGAATTAACTGTTTTGCAGCCTCCTGAACCTAGAGTTCAGACATAGACCTTGGTTTGGGGCTGGGCTCAAAATTTCCTATGGAAATAATGCCACATACCAGAGGTTTGTCCCCTAGGCTTTCCCAGAGCATGTAACTCTTCACACTGTTGCCCCTAGGAAAATACACTGCAGCTCCACGTCAGAACCTGGGGCAAATGTAGGCTTACAAGCAACCAGGGTTAGCTCTGGGTGGCTTTGACTTTGGATGCTTTTTATTTCCACAAGAGTGCTCTCCTGTGCTCAGTAACTGCCCAGGAGTTACTCTAAACAGGCTCCCTCCCCCACATCCCCGTGCTGGGGACAGGGCACTGATGTGAACAAAGTGAAAAGTCACCTCTGAGGTTTTGGAGCCTCATTAGAGATACAAATACCACAGTTTCTCTGTGGATTTGAATTAATCCAAATTAACAGAAACAGTCCCTGCTTTTACATGACCTTCCTCTACTAGCCATGTAGTATCATGTAGTTAAGAGTTCATACAGTGTATATTTCCATCAAATGGATGTTCTGATTTAAATGACAAAAATACACATATACACTTTCTAACACTGGAGCTCAGAGCTCATGGTCAGCTTCTGGGCTGTCCATCTGCAGTCAGTTCATACCTGTAAGACACGGGTTTGGAGTGTGTTAGTCATGAGGATCTGGGGCTGCGACAAGACAAGCAACACAACATGCCTCTGTGGAGACAGTGGAAGCCAACTGTCTGGGAGTCGCTGGCCAGGGGGAACGCTACAGTCACAGAGGGCTGCAGGCAGACCTACAGTCAGCAACAGGGAAGTAACACCATCTGAGGCAGGACACTGAAGGGCGAAGCACTCTGGGGAGCAGGGCAGCTGTCTGAGATGGTGATAAAGGGCAAGGCACACTTACCACTGTGAGAAGCCCTTAATCAGATCTTGCTTTGATAAGTCAATCAGCACCTAAACGATGACAGACAGTTAGTGCTTTCCACGGCTGTGTTCAGTGGGAGCTCTGGGGCCAAGTGGGCTGAGCGGGAAGGTTTCAGTTTCCGGCAGGGTATTTTATTTTTTTAATTATTCTTCAAGAATTTTATACACCCATACAAATAAATATAATTGTATCTACACATGTCATGCCCCTTCCCCAGTCCCCCCCCCCGCCCCTGCCAGCACTGCAGTATGTCCACATGCCAACTTCATGTCTCTGCTGTTAATAACCCACTAAATCCACTTAGTGTTGTTCATGTGTGCAGAGTATGGCAGCCTACCAATGGCCACGCTCCGAGAGAATGAGTCTCCCTCCCCTAGCAGTTGTGAATGGGGGTCTTCCCCATCCATCCATCCATCCATCCATCCATCCATCCATCCATCCATCCCAGTGTTTCCGTCCCTGTGGAACCTTTCCAGACAGAGTGCAGACAATGGCCTCAGCATTTTAAAACTATTCCATATCCAGCACGTGGGAGGCAGTAGCGGATGGAGTTCTAAGTCTGAGGCCAGCATGGTCTACATACTGAGTTCTAGACCAGTCAAAGCTGCATAGCAAGACCCTGTCTCAAAAACAACATAAAAGCTGTTCCTGTTTGGAACATGAATATCTTAAGAATTACAGATATTCAGAGCTAAACAAAGAATTCTCACCTGAGGAATACCGAATGGCTGAGAAGCACCTGAAAAACTGTTCAGCATCCTTAATCATCAGAGAAATGCAAATCAAAACAACCCTGAGATTCCATCTCACACCAGTCAGAATGGCTAAGATCAAAAATTCAGGTGACAGCAGATGCTGGCGTGGATGTGGAGAAAGAGGAACACTCCTCCATTGTTGGTGGGATTGCAAGCTTGTACAACCACTCTGGAAATCAGTCTGGGGGTTCCTCAGAAAATTGGACATAGTACTACCGGAGGATCCCGCAATACCTCTCCTGGGCATATATCCAGAAGATGTTCCAACCGGTAAGAAGGACACATGCTCCACTATGTTCATAGCAGCCTTATTTATAATAGCCAGAAGCTGGAAAGAACCCAGATGCCCCTCAACAGAGGAATGGATACAGAAAATGTGGTACATCTACACAATGGAATACTACTCAGCTATTAAAAAGAATGAATTTATGAAATTCCTAGCCAAATGGATGGACCTGGAGGGCATCATCCTGAGTGAGGTAACACATTCACAAAGGAACTCACACAATATGTACTCACTGATAAGTGGATATTAGCCCAAAACCTAGGATATCCAAGATAGAAGATACAATTTCCTAAATACATGAAACTCAAGAAAAATGAAGACTGAAGTGTGGACACTATGCCCCTCCTTAGAAGTGGGAACAAAACACCCCTGGAAGGAGGTACAGAGACAAAGTTTGGAGCTGAGATAAAAAGATGGACCATGTAGAGACTGCCATATCCGGGGATCCATCCCATAATCAGCTTCCAAATGCTGACACCATTGCATACACTAGCAAGATTATGCTGAAAGGACCCTGATATAGCTGTCTCTTGTCAGAGTATGCCTGGGCCTAGCAAACATAGAAGTGGATGCTCACAGTCGGCTATTGGATGGATCACATGGCCCCCAATGAAGGAGCTAGAGAAAGTACCCAAGAAGCTAAAGGGATCTGCAGCCCTATAGGTGGAACAACATTATGAACTAACCAGTACCCCGGAGCTCTTGACTCTAGCTGCATATGTATCAAAAGATGGCCTAGGCGGCCATCACTGGAAAGAGAGGCCCATTGGACACGCAAACTTTATATGCCCCAGTACAGGGGAACGCCAGGGCCAAAAAAGGGGAGTGGGTGGGTAGGGGAGTGGGGGTGGGTGGGTATGGGGGACTTTTGGTATAGCATTGGAAATGTAAATGAGCTAAATACCTAATAAAAAATGGAAAAAAAAAAGAATGAATTTATGAAATTCCTAGGCAAATGGTTGGACCTGGAGGGCATCATCCTGAGTGAGGTAACACAATCACAAAAGAACTCAAATGATATGTACTCACTGATAAGTGGATATTAGCCTAGAAACTTAGAATACCCGAGATATAAGTTACAATTTGCAAAACGAATGAAACTGAAGAAGAATGAAGACCAAAGTGTGGACACTTTGCCCCTTCTTAGAATTGGGAACAAAACACCCATGGAATGAGTTACAGAGACAAAGTTTGGAGCTGAGACAAAAGGATGGACCATCTAGAGACTGCCATATCCAGGGATCCATCCCATAATCAGCATCCAAACGATGACACCATTGCATACACTAGCAAGATTTTGCTGAAAGGACCCTGATATAGCTGTCTCTTGTGAGACTATGCCGGGGCCTAGCAAACACAGAAGTGGATGCTCACAGTCAGCTATTGGATGGATCACAGGGCCCCCAATGGAGGAGCTAGAGATCTTTACCCAAGGAGCTAAAGGGATCTGCAACCCTATAGGTGGAACAATATTATGAACTAACCAGTACCCCGGAGCTCTTGACTCTAGCTGCATATGTATCAAAAGATGGCCTAGGCGGCCATCAGTGGAAAGAGAGGCCCATTGGACATGCAAACTTTATATGCCCCAGTACAGGGGAATGCCTGGGCCAAAAAGTGGGAGTGGGTGGGTAGGGGGTTTGGGGGGAGGGTATGAGGGACTTTTGGGATAGCATTGGAAATGTAATTGAGGAAAATACCTAATAAAAATATTTTAAAAAAGAATTACAGATAGTTTAACTTTGATATTTGCTGTCAGTTTCATAGACGTAGGCATTGCAGAGATGAACACAGACAGTCACCGTTAAAATGAGAACTGCGGTACTAAACGAGTGTCACGGAGGGTCCTCTCTCGGCAACGCCTGGGATTACAGTTCCTCTACTTCTAGGTAACATTCTGGTAACACAGAAACCTTGGCCTAATGCAACCCAAGCTTCACTTAATGATCGATTTATAAAAAAAAATAGGTAATACCGGAGTAGGTGCCACATACTTATGGAATATTGAATTTGGATATTCTCAAGGTTGTTAAAATAATGTCTACACACTAAGTTGTATTTCTCCATTAGGTCTGAAGAATATGAAAACAAAGCATCCTTTCAAGGAGGCTGTCCCTCCTAGCAAGAGCCAGAATGAACCCGTCAGGCGTTAGGACAGAGGGGACCATGGGCTACTCACTTTCCCCAACTCCTTCCTTCTGTGTGAGCCGAGAGGCCTGCTGTTTTTCACTGCGACATCCAGTGATCTCTTCTGCACTTCTCCCATGGGGACAAAAAACTCAAACCTTTAAAAGTCAAAACATTAAAAATGAGATTGACACGCAGTGACTTCTGTTGAAATCATAACTTGTTTCTTCCAATTCCCACTAAAATGAGAGCTGTCAACTTTTAAAAGCAACAGAATTAGCCTGGGCTCCCAGGCTCTCAGTGCGTCTTAGTCACAGGTAAGCTGTCTCTAAATCTAGGCAGTGTCAAGAGACTGCCTTAGAAGAGCCTCTCAGATGGCTGCTGGTCAGAGTGTGTCACACTGTGTCCCGACTCCACACTGACCACAGTTTTGAGGCTCCCCTCATCTGCACAGCTCAGAGGAACCCCTCACCCCTCTCTGTTCTGACCACGGAAAACCAGGATACGCATGGAGTACTGAAGCTGCTTGGAAAGTGGTGACTGTCCCAGCTTTGTCACATGTAGGCGGGGTCTGTTCATGTGCCTTCAGATAACCCTGGCTTTCATCTTGTAAGTTTTGGAGAGGATTACTAACAGCTGTTAAACTCTCTCCTGTGTTCTCTTGTAGCCATTTTAACATCTTTGTATAACTGTGTCAGAGTTCTCCTTCATGGCAGCACTCACTCTGTGACTAGAGGATGGTGGGCCTGACATGGTATTCGGTGGATGCTGGGTTAGCTTTCTTGCAGTCTTTCTTGATGAGGATAGACATGGACCAAAGAGGACTCAGTTTCAGCCATTTAGAGTAGTTACGATTGATTAGAATAAGAGGAAAAGAAGATCATGTGCCCAACCTGGCTGCAAAGCAGAGGAGGATGCAATGGCTCTGTGGTCAATAGCACCTGCTGCTCTTGCAGAGGATTGCAGCTCAGCCCCCAGCACCCACATCAGGCTGCTCAAGGCCATCTGTAACTGCAGCTCCGGAGGGACCAACACCCTCTCCTGGACTTGGAAGACACTACTGTACATGTGGAATACACACATACACATAAACATTTTTTAAAGGACTTGCTTCAACTGGACTCTTAACAAAAGCAAGAAATGTGCTTATAGCCTGGCTATCAGGTATGTCCTCAAAGACATTGTACGAATAGAAAGGATGCCTTTCACCTGCCAACTTTGGTTATGTTGTGGGAGGGAAGACAAGCCAGAGAACCAAGAGAAAGAATATGTACTATCCACCACTGGAAACATTTTATCCTCTAAGGACAGCAAATGTGAGCAGCCTTCATCACATTTTTGGTTAAGTTGCCCTAGCGGCCCTTTCTCCTACTAAAAAGTATACAGGGGCTTCATGAAGTCACTCAGCTCATGTCCTCCTCTCCCCCCCATATCCAGCAAGCTCCAACACGTCACCTTGAGACTAGGTACTGTGTAAATGGCTGGGGTTTGCTAAGTGCTGTCCTACTCACGTCTCATCGAATAGGGGCTCCAGGGTCTTCTGTTTTACTGAGGTCTTCTTCCGACTCGCCCATCTTCTCTCTGGCAGCAGGTAGATGCGGACGTAGGGGTCAGCTCCACTGCTGGTGCATGGTGTTAAGTTTCTAATGTAGAGAAAAGGAGTCCCTGGTTCTTATATGTACAAAGTACTCATTTGGGAGGAGGCTGGATCGACCACTGGGGACTAAAATCCTCTGTACTCTAGACAAATGCAAGGTTAAAGGACCAGGATACTAGCTGTGGTTTTGAACACACATTTTGTGCTGCCTAGGATGTAGCCAAGTACTTTGTTCCTAAGGAAGGACACCCCAAGATAGTAGTTCAGGGGTGTCTGAGCAAAGCCCTTTTGACCCCATCAGCACCCACACAGAAGGGCCACTCAGCACGCCCCTTGGAGGGTTTTTGCCACCCATGGCCTATGGGTCCTCCAGTGTCACTTAGGAGGACATGCTTCTGCCATCGTCCTAAGCACTCCTGCTATGTGGTCACCCTGTCCTTCCAAAGGACCTCCCTGAGCCCAGAACCTCTTTACCTGCAGCCGTTGACCAGCACTCTGAGACAGTGTCGGAGACACACATAGCGCACTGTGAGCTGAATCTCACCCAGCCGTCCCTGCCTGGAATCCCCAGCTCTGTGAAAAAAGGGTCCTGTTACTGTCAGAACTGACCCTCTTCCCTTCACCTGAAGTCAGCGAAGAATGCCCTACGTGAGGAACACAGACTCATCCGAGTCAATAATTCTCTCCAGGGTTCCACCCAGCAATTACCCTAATTCTCAGCAGAAAGCACCACCGACCCTGGAGGGGGCCGACCCTTATGTCGTTTGGGACTTGGGATTTTATAATGGTCTCTTCTGTCTTGTAGGGTTATTCAGAAGATTGAGTTAGATCAGATAACATGCTAAGCCCACAGGAAGCACATAATACATGGCAGCCACTTATCATGCAAGTTCATATTCTCACTGTTCATGTTAGTCCTCTATACCTAGAATCCAGGAAATGCTTCTATGGAAGGGACCGTAACAACTGAAGTCTATGTAGCCAGAGCCATAAGCCAACATTAGACCTCTCCCCCTCGTCCTGTGTTCCTCCTATTAGTCCAGGCTGCCTCCTGTAAACCCATTTTGTGAGACCCTTGAACGTGAGCAGGTCTGCACATTCCTATCTACTTTTCATGCAAGTTATTTTAGACAAGATCAAGCAGAGAGATGCATACTCAGTGTTGAGGCTGACATCTGTCAGGTCAAAGCAGGAAGAGGCCAGGGAGTTGAGTGAGGACATGCTGGGAGCCACCCTCGTGAGTGGCCATGCGAATGGGAAGGCAGGGCGGCTCATGGGTCTGGGTGACTTGATGGGCCCTGGAGAGTGGAGACCTGGGACAGTCAGGAAGGTGGTAGCTGGGTTCTTCTTCTTTCCAGGGGACTCACAGAGCCCTCTGGCACTGTCCTTGCCTTTGGGCTCCGGGCCTGGCCCCTGGGGCTCAGGCATAGGTTCAGGGTCTGTGGTGGCTGCGCTGATATTGTCAATGCTCTTGGAGGCTCCTTTGATGTAAGAGGCAGGGTTCGAGGTGCTTGTCACATCTGCAAGGCCTTCGTTTAGGGGTGGGGCTTTACAACCCTGGTTGGTGGCCACCTTCTTGATGAACAGAGGACCTTTCTTTAGAGCGTCGGGTCCAGTGTATGGGCTTCCCAGCTCTCGTCCCTCCACACGTAGGAACTGGTGGCAGATGAGAAGGTTGTTTATAAGGGAAAAGTCCACCCCAAACATACCATCTGATGGGCCTTCCTGTCCTCAAGAGTTCCCAGTTCCTATTCAGACTTGCCATGGGTTTTAAAAATCACTAAAATTAACATAACAACGCATTTAGGTTTCTAATGTTGTGTGGTGCTCTGTTCTGCTGGAGCAAAAGCTAAACCTCTCCAGCAGAGAACAGCCTTCATCTACACCACCAAGGAACACTGAATACATTCACAGCAGCCACAGAATAGTCACCCTGAAAACACAGACAAGCTAAGGAGCAAGATTTATCCCCAATCCCCTTTGTGGGTCATAGTGTGAAGACTGGGTATTGTGGCTGCATAGCATGTGCCTCCCTCAAACCTTTTTACCATCGTCATATCCATCCACTGTGGGAGAAAATTTACTCCCAGACCCCCAAGATCTTCAGACAGGAGAATGAATGGAGTGCAATGTAAACAGTTGAAATGACTAAAGACTTATGGGAAGGTAGACGTGAAAAAGGCCAGGTGGATTTGGAAGGGGTGAAATTAAGACAAAAAGAAAATCACTGTTGAGATAAAAACCACACTGAAAGTTAGTATGGCGAACAGTGATTAGGTTGATGGTTCTGAGGAAATTAGCCGGGAATGGAAGGGAAGGTCTGGAGCAGGGAGAGCCAGGGGGTCAGTCAGTGTGGCCGCATGGACCAAGGACAGAAGAAAGATGAGCGTGGAGGTTCTAGGAGGAGGGATGAAATGAGTGGGAGAGGCAGTATTTGAAGCAACAAGAGCTGACGGCGGATACATCTCTATGGAAACATCTCCTGGCCCCAATGAGTCCTATCTTTCCGAAGACCTCACAGCAAAGCTGATAATACCCTTGAGGTCATTTAAGACTGTACTTAGCACGCTCTCCTACTGTGTACTTAGCCTGTTACGTTTTCCCTCCTTAGTACACCGTCAAGGAAGGGACTCTCAGAGGTTATCTTTGATGTACTGACCCGGTGAGTAGATGAAGACATAAACCTCTCTCCTGGCTTCTGCATTCAACAGATGCTCAGTGCTGGGACCTGTTCCACCTCAGCCCCGCCCACCAAGACAGGCGATACTTACCCGAAGCACCAGCCTCATGGAGATGAGGCTGTCCAGGCCTGAGTGATCCAGCTGGAAGCACTGTTCGAGGGTGAGGTCAGCACAGGGGAGGATCCGGCACAGGGGGAACTCCAGCACTCCCAGAGCACACTCTAGCTCATCGTCCAGCACCTGGGCAGGGGGCAGTTACAGAATCAGAGGGGAGCTCAGCCCACTCTGCTGCCACTGCTAGCTGGTCCTGCTGAGTCTGGGCTTCCTCCAGTAAGTATGCACTGTGGAGCAATTAGCATCTGGCAGGAATGGAAATGGGCCAGACCTTGCACCTGCCCAGAATCTGGGGGAAGAGAGTGACTCAGAGCAGAGGGGATGATGGTCTGCATGAGGCTAGTCTGGCCTACACCCAGGACCAGTGGGGCTTTTGTACTGCTGGGTGGTAGGATCATTGCTTTAGCCTCTATTTGCCCCTGTGAGAAGGTAATTCTTCTACAGATCTTTTGTAAATATTAGAGTCTAGCACAGGACCCCGGTACTGTGAGACTATTAAAGATCATCTGTACTGAAGGAACTAAGGGAGTGAACCAACCGTTTGTCTTCCCATAGTCTCCTGTGTGGTGACCTCACCAGCCTCAAGGGACTGAGGGCTTGCGGGGCCTCATACCCTCCCACACACTATGGGGCTGACTACCAGAACTGCCCAAGGTACGCAGAAAACTCTCTCCTGTCCTTGGCCTAGAAATCTCCCAGCTGTCTGCAGAGCCCAGCTTCAAGCAAACCTTCAGGCAGAGCTGCTCGGCTGCCACGCTGTGCACAAAGAAGGAGAACACCTGGCTCCACACAGGGTCCTTGCTGTGGGGACAAGTCTGAGAACAGAGAAGGGAGAGAGCATCTGAGCGTGCCAGGTGGCCACCAGCTGCCCGAGGAACCTGGGGACAGTCAGTGTAGCGGAAAGGCATGGCTTCAGACCGTGCTCCAAGGTAAGCCCTAATTCTGTTGGTGTGTTCTTTTTTTTTTTTTTTTAAGATTTATTTATTTATTATATGTAAGTACATTGTAGCTGTCTTCAGACACTCCAGAAGAGGGCATCAGATCTCATTACAGATGGTTGTGAGCCACCATGTGGTTGCTGGGATTTGAACTCTGGACCTTCGGAAGAGCAGTCGGGTGCTCTAATCCACTGAGCCATCTCACCAGCCCTGTTGGTGTGTTCTTGGTGGACTCACTTGCCACATAAGGAAGGGATTCCAAAGGCTTTTAAAGCATTCAGCGTGAGAAAACTCCCTTTATTCCGTTTCTCTTTGAAAGGGGTGGGAGCTCCATCTTCTTATCTCAGGCCTCCATGGTAACCATCTTACCTTACTTGTAAAGGTCTTCTTGCCTACAGTGAGCTTGACGTATGAAGAAGGGTCTCTGCTGGCCTTATTCTGTAAGGGGGAACCCACAACGTTTCAGGGTGGGCCCAAGATAGCCCATCCCTCTCCATCCTCCCCCTCTCCCCCCGCCCCCCAGGCATATCAGTAGATTGTAGGGTAGCCAGTGTCTCCTGTTGGGGAAGAAGCTTCCGGGCATCAAGGGCTGCACTATGGCATGGGCACTGCAAGACCCCGAGTAGGAACCCCAAGCTGCAGACCAGAGGCCAGAACCGGAGCAAACATGTCCCGTTCCACCTACCGCCATGCCCAGGCCCAGGTCCTCCACCCTCTGGATCCCTTTTATAAAATAGCAACCACTCTTGCCCCCCAGACAACAAGAAAACCTGGAATCTGTTACTCTGGAACTCCAGGGTAATGACTGAGAACAGTGCCAAGCCTAGGACCTTGCCCAGTAGACCCCGTGAGCAGGGGCTAGGTGACAGACAGGCCCAGGCTACAGTCACTTCAGAGAAAGAGTCACATTCACTTACTTTGACAAACCTGGAGAGTTTTTTGGCTCGATATTCACCATTCAGATAGTCAAAAGGGTTTCTCTGCAGCACAAGAATTGGGGTTAAAGCAACACAGGGGCATTTGACAGTGCGGAATGTAAGGCGGATGCCCACCGAGACTCACCGGCAGGTTGCAGGCATTCTCTAAGAAGACCACGAGGATGGCAGTGGAGAGGCCACTATCATTCTGCAAACAGACACAGCTCTCACTAAATACACCCAGAATCAGGAAACAGGCAGGGTTGGAGAAGTCTACTCAGAACAGAAGGCAGACAGCCCATGCCATGCTAACCACCAGCTTTATATTGTCCGAGAACACATCTGCAGCAGGATAGGTTCAAGGTAGACAAAAGTAGATGTCCCTAGGAAATCGGGTGACAGGCCATGACACAGAGCTCCAAGGACCCCATGTTTGCTAAAAATTATTGACTAAAGCTCGGAGGCTGTTTACTGAGGGAGGAGCTGCCTTGACAGAGAAAAGCCTGGAGTGACATGTTCTCTAACAGACAGCAACAAATGGGGGCCCTTCCCTTCTTGCCTCTACCTGCATACAATGGGTAGAAATGTGGGGATATCTCCTTTCCTGTCTCTGTTTGAACCATGAGACAAAAATGGACTCTCTTCCTTCTCCTCCTCCACCTGAGGCTCCTCGCCTGACAATCCCATCTGCTAGGGAGCCAGTGACACTCGCTCACCTCCGTCAGCGCTTCCTGGTCAGTGAGTAGTGAGAGCCACTCCAGCCGCAGGTGCAGCCGCCCACTGGTCGTGTCATTCAGGGCAAACCACTGTGGATGGGGAAAGGAAAGGCAAGCTCAAAGATGGAGATGGGCTGCTGTGGGGGCTGGAGTTTCAAGACTAGAGGAAAGGTTAGCCAGCCCAGAGAGAGCCCAGCCGTCAGAGGGACAGGCAGGTGTGGGGGAAAAGTCCTACACTTTGGGATTGTACATCAGCTCCAGCCTACCTTCCTTTTTATGTGACCCCCTTGCTGAGTTGCCTTTATTCTACAGGTATTTCCCAGGGAAACGTCTAACTCCAGCCAGAGGGAGCTCCCCAGAGCCAAACTGGCCTCACCCAACTCTCATCCCTGGGAATGGACATGTGTGCAGCCCAGGGCCAGATGGCTGAAGTGACTTGCTAGAGCTGTACACTGAGAGGGGTGTCCCTGGAAACCCCGGGGCTGGGTGTGCCATCTACCTCATCCACCACTCTGTTCTTCATGACATCTCCAAGGCAGATCTGCAGGCTGGAAGACCGAGAGTAAGGACCACAGTGTCCAGAGCAGGCCGCGGGGGCCCACAGTGGCCTCTGTTCTCAAATGACTGGGTGTGGCCACTGTGACAGTGGCCTCTGTCATCCCAGGTAAACAGTGGGAGACCAATTGCAGCTGGGGAGAAGGAAGGGCTGAGTAACCTCCAGGGCTGCTCCACTGGGCCTATGCTGTAAAGGAGGAAGTAGCCCCTGGCCCCAGTAGGGACAAGCAGAGGTCTGGCTACATCCCCCCCCCCCTGGGTTTTCCACAATACCATGGCTAGCATTTTGAGTGGGGTAATTCTTCATTGTGCAAAACTGTTCATGCATCGCAGGGATTTGCCTTCCTGGCTGGACCCGTTCCCTCTAAATGCCAGAGGCACTCTAATAGTCAGATGCCCCTCTAACTTGAAAACTGGTTCCAGTGCACAGTAAGTGGCAATAAGTGGTACCAGTGTCACGTAGGCATCGATAACAGACAACATGTGTGTGAGAAAGCCAGGAAGTCGCCTATCTCAAGCCAAATTCAACCTGCAGCGGGTCCTGTCAGCCAAGGGGAGGATACAGTTCCTGTGTGACTCAGAAGTATGTACGCATTGGCATGTACCTGAACTCAGCCCTGGAAGGAAGTATCACAAGCCATACCCTCCACCTGCAACACTACAAACTGCAGTCTCCGAGACCATGAAGACTCTAGAATGAGCGGCAGCACCCTGCGGGAGCCATGTCTTCTATTTCCTTGGTCATGTCTCTACTTGTTAGAACTCCATACTCGGGGAAACAAGCTGCATACTACAAGGGCCTAAGATTTGAGTCCCTTCTGCTCCTGCCTCCTGCCCTGAGAAATAAACATCTATGTCACCCCCCCTTGCTCCTCGGTCCTCTCCTGGGAGGCTGGATCCAGCTGCACTGTACCCTTCCCTTGGTAGAAAACCACGATGGCCAAAGTCACCACTCAAGCTCAGCACTGAGCTAAAAAGCAAATGTACAGAAAGGCAATGTACTCAAACGCTCAGCGAGCATCTTCCAAGGGAGGGTGTTCTGTGGCCACAGTAGGTGGAACCGGCCTAGACTGAAGGTAAGTCCGAGTTTGCTCATCAGCCCCACAGGGGTCACTCAGTCCACTGGAACCTCAAGCTCTGGGTATCAGCACACAGGGAATGAACAAGGCTCCTTGGAGTTGAGCACCTTGCTCACTGTTCCGAAAGGGACTCTGGGTAGATTCTTAGCGGGAACACGGGCCCGGGGGTCCTCCTCTCTGTGCTTCTCTGTGTGGTAACTCCTCCAGGGCCTGTGTCAGGGCTAGAAACATCTAGGGAGGTTGGTAACAGGGCTGTAGAATGCTGTGGCAGACTGTCTGGTACACTCACTCCCATCACAGTGGCTGTTGTCACAGGGGGTTGCAGGTCATTGAGCAGTGAGGGCCTGTCCTTTCTAAATGCCCCAAGTCCCAGCCTTGTATCCTAAGCATGGAAGAAGCTCCAAAGCCCAGATCCCGACTCCTCACCTGCCCAGGAAGTCATCCTTGTCAGTATCCTCATCATACAGGTCCACCTCCAGGTCCTGCCCAGGTACCTCGTACACCATAAACTGCAAGGACAGAGACGCATCTTGCCCTGCAGGTCTTGACTGCTGAATCAGAACCTACAACCCACAGACTGCCAAAGCCCAGTTTAGGGCCTCCCTGGAGGGAAGCAGAGGGGACCAGACACACAAGCACTCCATAGCATGGTGCCCAGAGGAGACTGGCTGCCATCTGCTCTGCCTTAGGCCGTCACTCCCTCTTCACGTGGGGACTGTGGGACATGAGGAAACTAAGCTGCCCTTTCTCAGCCTGCTTTCATTGCCTGAGATCGGATGTAACAGTGCGTAGATCGTTCTAAGGAAAGGCGGCGGCTAGGTGGTGACCCTGA